>NC_133367.1:48797166-48817473 GCF_049309525.1 Garra rufa | reverse complement strand
ATTTAGTTTTAGTCATAAGTTCTTGTCTAAAATGCCATTTAGTTTTTAGTCATATTTCATTCATCTGAATTGTTTTTATTTTTAGTCTAGTTTCATTCTAAGTTGGTTTCTCCCAGTGTCTCCCCCTGCTGTACTGTGTGTTTTGGTTTCTCCCCTCATTAGCGTTATTCCCTACACCTGTCATTATTAATCAGTATGTCTTTATAAGTTGGTGTCTTTGCTCTGCTGTTTGTTAAACGTTGTTGTTGCTAGCCTGTGTTCCTGTTTTTTCCCTGTGGAGTATTAAAGACTTTTCGTTTATATCACGTCGTTGTTTGTCCGTCCTTGCCTGCACCATGACAGTATGTTCGACCCACAACAGTATCTCTGTGTTCTCTTCCGGGAACTCGAACTGCGTCATGCGTCAGCTTTTTGTCATTCAGCGAGCACTTTGTGTGTGTGTGTGTGTGTGTGTGTGTGTGTGTCTGTCTGTCTGTCTGTCTGTCTGTCTGTCTGCATATTGCTGTTTTCTGTGCCAGTTTGCACAACTTTTATTTGAGCAATATGTCAACCAAAAAGGGGGAAAAGAAACATTTCTAGAAAATCGGTTGAGCAGCCACATAGACAGTGTGCTCTTCCCTGCCAACGCTTCATTGTTGGCAGGGATGCACACAGTCTGTGTATGGTCTGCTTGGGTTCGGAGCATGCACAGTCAGCCCTTGAGCGGGTTGGCTGCCTGCAGTGTGAGCGTTCTCCACTGCGGGTGCTCCGTTCCCGGAAAGCCCTCTTCGAGGAGGGGGCTTTCGCTAGCGTTCCTCGAGGTGCTGGCCCCGCTTCCGTCGAGGCGGAGCGGCAGCTGCACTCGCGGGGTTCGCAGCTAAATCTGCTAGAGGGAATGGAGACGGGTGATCCCTTATCTCCTTCCTTATAGGATCGGTAAACCTCCTACTGGATGAGGAAGCCCGCAATGTGGTTACTTCCTTCCAGTAAGATTTTTCAACCCTGTAAGTCCAGAACACTTCTTGGACTGCTGTACATGAGGCCGCTTCAGTGGTGGCTCAAAACCAAGGGGTTCTCCCCGATGGGAAACCCATTTTGCATCAGGGTCACGCGGCGATGCCTACGTGCTCTAGACATGTGGAAGAAACCTTGGTTTCCTATGGGAGCAGACGTCCTGTCGAGGCAGGGGCCGAGGCCCGGGGAAAATGTGCTTCACCCAGAATGAGTGAAGCAGAGAGTGTCTTTCCAGACTCAGGTGGATCTATTTGCGACTCGAGAGACATCGCAATGTCCCCTCTGGTGCTCTCTATCGCTTCCAGCTCCTGCGGGACTGGACGCTATGGTACAAACGTGGTCGAGGCCTCGTTTGTACACCCTTTCCCCGATTGCTCTGCTCCCGGTAGTTCTGGAATGAATGTGACCCCTGAGGGGGACCATCCTTCACTCCAGAGCTCCCTCTACGAGGGAACCCTATGACCTTAAGTGGAAGTTGTTTACTGCTTGGTGTAACCAGCACCAATTTGACCCAGTTCACTGCCAGATTGATACACTGCTGGAGTCTCTGCAGTCTCGCTTTTCCGCAGGGCTAACCCACTCCACTCTGACGGTTTACGTAGCGGCCTTATTGGCCTACCACCACCTTTCAGTGCCTGTCAGTGGGTAGAGTGCCCTTGGTCATACATTTTGCTTTCCACCGGGTTAGTCCACTCCACCTTCAAGGTATCCGTGGCGGCTTTATCGGCCTACCACGCCCTTTCTTGGTGGCTTATTAGTGGGTAAGAACCCCTTGGTCATTGTTTCCTTCACGGTGCACTCAGAGGCTCATGCTAAACCAAAGATCCCTACATGGGATCTCGCTGTGATGCTCCTAGGTATATATTTAGTCTCCCTCTTGTTCTGGGAAAAGACCAGACAAAGGAGTACTAGGTTCTCCTTGTGGGCCTGAGGGCCGAGGCATATCTCTCTCTGTGGTTCTGGTAGATGACCAGACCAAAGATTAATCTCCCTCTTGTTCTGGCACGTATGGTTCCCAGACCAAGGTGTAATACCACTCGCGTCCTGGCAAATTCCCCAGGCGAAGACATACCAGTGTCCTGGCATGTTCACCAGGCGCTCCTCTTTATCCCTCTTGCTCTGGCAGTTTCCCCAGGCAGAGGTGTAGAGCTGGGTATTTCCCTAGGTACCCTTCCTCTTCATCACAGCTGGTTACACTCAGGCCTCCTATTGCCTCCTATAGCTAGACCGTTTGGAAGTATAATTGTAAAAGTGTCCAGTGCAGAGGTGGGTAGAGTACCCAAAATCTGTACTCAAGTAAAAGTACAAGTACTTATGGAAATATTTACTCAAGTAAGAGTAAAAATAACAGTCTTAATAGTTACTTGAGTAAGAGTAAAAAAGTATCCGATGGGAAAAGTACTCAAGTAGCTAGTAACTAGTTACTTCTGATCTGATTGATATGAAGTGAAAACCCTGAGTTTCAAACCGTTTGGAAAGCTTCCACACACCTCTCCTTGAAAACATAGGCTAAAGTAAGGTGTTATATATGTCACATATATGTGTTATATATCACATCCCTGGACTGTTTTCTTACCCGGTTTTACACACTATCATCGTCATCCTGCTCTGCTGTGAATAAACCTGTTGATATTATCACTTACCTCTGTCTTCTGGTCTGCTTCCGTAACAGTTAGCCCGGACCAAAAACAGCGAACAGCATGAGCAATCCGGATCCGTTTCAAGAAATGGTGGACTCCGCAGGAGAACAACTGTATCATCTAAAACAGGGAAGTATGACGACTCAAGATTATTCCCTACGTTTTCGCACTTTGGCCGCTGCCAGCGGATGGAATGAGCGATCGTTACTGACCGCGTACTGGTTTGGTCTGGAACCCAACCTCCGGATGCAGTTAGCCGCCTTGGATGACTCGATGGGATTAGAGAAATTCATTCAGCAGTCACTTCGTTGTTCTGATCGTCTGAAATCCTACCAAGACCAGTCTGCCAACACTGCACTCCTCCGACCCATGTCAACCGCCAGCCCTCCAGAACCAGAACCGATGATCCTCGAGTCAGGAAAGATCTCTGCAGCTGAGCGACAGAGAAGGCTGACCCGGGGTCTTTGCATGTACTGTGGGGCAGCGGGGCACGTCCGTCTCAACTGTCCTACCAATGACTACCAATGTTCAGTTAACCACCCATGCCTCTTGTGTTACAGTCGCAGCCCTCATCGACTCCGGGTCAGCGGGAAACTTCATCTCGGACACCCTCTGTCGCCAGCTCCAGCTACGCACCAAAGCCTCAACCACCATCTACCAGATTCAACCCATAACCAACAGGATCAACTCACGGACTCGAATTCACCGAAAATGTGAACCAATCATGCTTCAAATTGGAGTTATCCACCGTGAGGAGATTCAGTTTCTGGTTCTGGAGGGAGCTACTATGGACATCATTCTGGGGCGCCCGTGGCTGGTAGCACATGATCCCATCCTCTCTTGGGGCACAGGAGAAGTGACCAAGTGGGGAAAAGGATGCACCGACCGCTGCTTTCCAGACCTTCCACGTCCCAACCCCAAACGGTTATCTATCAACGTCACTTCAGTCGAGAGTCCTTTTGAGAAACAGTCAGTCAAGATTCCCGAAGTCTACTCATTATTTCAGGACGTCTTTTGCCCCAAGAGTGCTTCCCAACTACCACCACATCGGCCATGGGACTGCGCCATTGACCTTGTTCCGGATGCTCCAATGCCCAGAGGTAAGATCTACCCGTTGTCGCTTCCGGAGACCAAGGCAATGGAGGAGTGCATACAGGAGGCGCTCGATCAGGGGTACATCCGGCCATCCACGTCACCCGCGGCATCGAGCTTCTTCTTCGTCGCAAAGAAGGATGAGGGCTGCGGCCATGCATCGATTACCGTATACTCAACCAAGGTACCGTCAAAATCCTTTACCCCCTTCCTCTCGTCCCTGCGGCCCTCGAGCAACTCCGCACCGCTAAGGTGTTTATGAAGTTGGACCTCCGCAGCGCGTACAACCTCGTGAGAATACGTAAGGGAACCTAGGTGGTTCGTGGACATTTTGCCATTCAAATAAGTTGCCATTGGACGCATAGTTGGTGCGAGGGCTCGCGTGTAGTTCGTGGACGACACAAGCTGCTTATTTCAATGGTGGCGTGGACGTTTTGCGAAAAAGCAGGTAAGTGCCTCAGATTGGCCATAGGCTCCGGACGGACACCTCTGGGGGCACCCTGACACCACGAGGAAGGCCACGAAAGGCCTTTGGGTGCCCCTAACCACCTATTCTTCACCACAGTCTTCCTCAGTGACACGGAACGCCTATTTCGCCCACTAACCACCTATTCTTCACCACAGCCTTCCCCAGTGATACGGAACGCCTATATCGCCCACTAACCACCTATTCTTCACCACAGTCTTCCTCAGTGACACGGAACACCTATTTTGACCCCTAACCACCTATTCTTCACCACAGTCTTCCTCAGTGACACGGAACGCCTATTTTGACCCCTAACCACCTAAACTTGGCCAAAGTCTTCCTCAGTGACACGGAACGCCTATTTCGCCCACTAACCACCTATTCTTCACCACAGTCTTCCTCAGTGACACGGAACGCCTATTTTGACCCCTAACCACCTAAACTTGACCAAAGTCTTCCTCAGTGACACGGAACGCCTATTTCGCCCACTAACCACCTATTCTTCACCACAGTCTTCCTCAGTGACACGGAACGCCTATTTTGACCCCTAACCACCTAAACTTGACCAAAGTCTTCCTCAGTGACACGGAACGCCTATTTCGCCCACTAACCACCTATGCTTCACCACAGTCTTCCTCAGTGACACAGAACGCCTTTTTTGACCCCTAACCACCTAAACTTCACCAAGGTCTTCCTCTGTGCCTATTTTGACCCCTAACCCGACCCAACCGTACGGGCATGGCCGCGAGGTGTCTTTCGTGCCCGCTAAACACCTATTTTTGTCCCAGGGCGAAGTCAGTCTAAATCGGTCCCGAAAGGTCGCAGGACCTCGAAATTCGAGACGAGGGTAGGCGAGGGCGCCCGAGCTGCGATCCAGAGTTTGAAATTTCAGTCTCCTCCCTAAGTGCGCGTTTCGGCGGTTCGTCACGATCCGTATGCGACTCGGCTTTCTCCATCCCAGAGGGTCTTTCTGTTCCCCAGGGACTACCGGCAGGCCAAGTTTGGGGCAGAAACGGCCCCCGGGGGCCAAACGGCAGAGCATCCCACGTACCACTTATTCCATGCGTTTTCACAGGTGTTTGGTGGACAGCGGAGCAGGAGGGCCGTTTTGCGTAGCGAGAAATCAGACACCCAGGGGCCGAAGGGGGGGCGGCGACACGCGCAACTTATTCTATTGACTTTTTATAGGCGCTTCGTGGACGGTGGCCGATCGCCCCGAATTCGACATATACGCCCCGTCACGGGGCCCCGGGTCAGCGCCCGAAGTTCCGTGTCCGTATCGGCCCGAACGGGCGAGAAAGACCCCAATGACCACGAACCACCTGTGAAATTTCCATTGAAATAAGCTGCACGTGGGACGCGGCGCAGGCAGGGGTCAAAAGGTCGCAGGGCCCCGAAATTCGCCACAGAGCACCGTCAGGGGCCCCCGAATCGGGTCCCAGGTTTTCGTGGCCCTAGCCATTTCCTAGACCACCACAACAGGAAACGCCCTGTGTCACTTGTCCGATCGCCCCGAATCCGACATATACGCCCTGTCACGGGGCCCCGGGTCAGCGCCCGAAGTTCAGTGTCCGTATCGGCCCGAACGGGCGAGAAAGACCCCTACGACCACGAACCACCTGTGAAATTTCCATTGAAATAAGCTGCACGTGGGATGTCGGGTACCCAGGGGTCAAAAGGTCACGTGGCCCCGAAATTTGGCACGGTGGTAGTCCAGGGGCCCCCGATTCAGGATCCAGAGTTTCAGAGTTCTAGATGACTTCCAAGCGCATGTTTCAGCACTACGAAATTATTTTACTTCAGAGCACTTTTGTGCATTCAAAAGGGTCTTAGAGTCTATGTGAGCGAGAGGCCTGCGTGACAGATTTCTCCCGAAATGACAAAAACAACTTTACATTTGAGCTAGCCACTCGCGTACTCAGTATGGTATCGGGCGGCCCCCAACGTACCAGCACGTGAAGTTTGGGGCCCATCGGACCCTCGGGGGCCGAACGGGAGCCGCTGACACGTGCAACTTATTCCATTCGTTTTACAGGTGTTTTGCGGTCGGTGGACGGAAAGGCCACGGAAAGGCCACCGAAAGGTCCGATCGCCCCGAATCCGACATATACGCCCCGTCACGGTGCCCTGGGTCAGCGCCCGAAGTTCCGTGTCTGTAACGGCCCGAACGGCCGAAAAAGATCCCTATGACCGCGAACCACCTGTGAAATTTCAATTGAAATAAGCTGCACGTGGGACGCGGCGCAGGCAGGGGTCAAAAGGTCGCAGGGCCTCGAAATTCGCCACAGAGCACCGTCAGGGGCCCCCGAATCGGGTCCCAGTTTTCGTGGCCCTAGCCCGCCTTAGGGCACCTGCGTCCGTCCTGCAACTTAATAGGCGCTTCGTTGACGGCAGTTCGTGGACGCTGCGCGGCGCCCCCTAGGTGATTTTTTAGGGGCCCGGGGCCCCCATGGTTCCCTCGGCCCTCACCCCCTGAGGCCCTGTGACTTTTCCCCCGCTCCCAGCCCCCCTGGGGGCCCCGCCAGGAGCCCCCAAAGATTGCACTGGTGAATATGCAAAATGCTGCAGTTCGGGGTTTCGCCACAAGGCGGCAGCACGCCGTCCAACGGCTCACCTATTCGACGGGCGTCGAATAGGTTGTGGGATGGATGCCACAAACTGCCTATTTGTCCAACTAACAGCCTAAATGACTAGGACCTCGTCCACGAACCGCCTAAAGTGCCACCTAAGTGCCTACTCTTCATCGTGGTCTTCCTCACGTCCCACGAACGGCCTATTCGTCCACCTAGGCGCCTATTCTTCATTAAACAGTCCACAGAGTGCCTAAAGTGCCACCTAAGTGCCTACTCTTCATCGTGGTCTTCCTCACGTCCCACGAACGGCCTATTGGTCCACCTAGGCGCCTATTCTTCATTAAATAGTCCACAGAGTGCCTAAAGTGCCACCTAAGTGCCTACTCTTCATCGTGGTCTTCCTCACGTCCCACGAACGGCCTATTGGTCCACCTAGGCGCCTATTCTTCATTAAATAGTCCACAGAATGCCTAAAGTGCCACCTAAGTGACTACTCTTCATCAAAGTCTTCCTCACGTCCCACGAACAGCCTATTCGTCCACCTAAGCGCCTATTCTTCATTGATTAGTCCACAGAGTGCCTAAAATGCCACCTAAGTGACTACTCTTCATCGTAGTCTTCCTCACGTCCCACGAACAGCCTATTCATCCACCTAAGCGCCTATTCTTCATTGATTAGTCCACAGAGTGCCTAAAGTGCCACCTAAGTGACTACTCTTCATCGTAGTCTTCCTCACGTCCCACGAACAGCCTATTCGTCCACCTAGGCGCCTATTCTTCATTAATTAGTCCACAGAGTGCCTAAAGCGCCACCTAAGTGACTACCCTTCTCCGTAGTCTTCCTCACGTCCCACGAACGGCCTATTGGTCCACCTAGGCGCCTATTCTTCATTTATTAGTCCACAGAGTGCCTAAAGTGCCACCTAAGTGACTACTCTTCATCATAGTCTTCCTCACGTCCCACGAACGGCCTATTCGTCCACCTAGGCGCCTATTCTTCATTAAACAGTCCACAGAGTGCCTAAAGTGCCACCTAAGTGCCTACTCTTCATCGTGGTCTTCCTCACGTCCCACGAACGGCCTATTGGTCCACCTAGGCGCCTATTCTTCATTAATTAGTCCACAGAATGCCTAAAGTGCCACCTAAGTGACTACTCTTCATCATAGTCTTCCTCACGTCCCACGAACAGCCTATTCGTCCACCTAGGCGCCTATTCTTCATTAACTCGTCCAAACTGACTACTCTTCATCGTAGTCTTCCTCACGTCCCACGAACAGCCTATTCGTCCACCTAAGCGCCTATTCTTCATTGATTAGTCCACAGAGTGCCTAAAGTGTCACCTAAGTGACTACTCTTCATCGTAGTCTTCCTCACGTCCCACGAACAGCCTATTCGTCCACCTAGGCGCCTATTCTTCATTAACTCGTCCAAACTGACTACTCTTCATCGTAGTCTTCCTCACGTCCCACGAACAGCCTATTCGTCCACCTAAGGGCCTATTCTTCATTGATTAGTCCACAGAGTGCCTAAAGTGTCACCTAAGTGACCACTCTTCATCGTAGTCTTCCTCACGTCCCACGAACAGCCTATTCGTCCACCTAAGTGCCTATTCTTCATTAACTCGTCCAAACTGACTACTCTTCATCGTAGTCTTCCTCACGTCCCACGAACAGCCTATTCGTCCACCTAACAGCTTATTTTTCACCAGTTCGTCCCAGGGGCCCCAAACTTGGCATCCTGGTAGCCTAGGGGCCCCAGTGCCATATATCAGGAGGACAGGTCTCTAGAGTGCAGGGAAAATTTTCACAACCACCCAGGACCCTGAAACCCGGGATCCTGAACCGGGGGCCCCTGCAATACCACCTTGTCAAATTTGGAGCCCCTGTGACCTTTTGGCCCTTGCCAAACAGACCTTTTGGTCCACTGTCCCACGAACCACCTATGAAAACGCATGCAATAAGTTGTACGTGTCCTCGGCTACTGTTCTGCCCCCCGGGGGTCCGAGGGGCCCCAAACTTGGCATCCTTGTAGCCTAGGGGCCCCACTGCCATATATCAGGAGGACAAAGCCTGCAGAGGCCCCATCAAATAAGTTACAGCTGTCACTTTCTGATGGTGGAATTTCGGTAATTTCACCACATATGGTGAACGCCAATGTGTAACTTATTTGGCTGGGCCTCCATAGGCGTTCCGTGGATGATACCGTATTAAGTCATATTTCATAACTACAGTGGTTTTATGGATAAATTTCTATAGTACAGTGCTCAGGGAACATTACCCAGCAGTTCTATATACATTACAGCCCCTAAAATAAGTTACAGCTGTCACTGTCTGATGGTGGATTTTCGGTAATTTCACCACATATGGTGAACGCCCATGTGTAACTTATTTGACTGGGCCTCCATAGGCTGTCTGTGGACATTACATTAAAAGGTCATATTTCATAACTACAGTGATTTAATGTGGTTTAACCTGTTGTGTGCCATACAGGGGACACACGACAACACACTGATGTACATTAGAGCCATTAATTATGCATAATTTGCATAAAATTCAACTGTCCACAGACAGCCTATGAGGGACCTGTCAAATAGGTTACACGTGGGATGCTGTTTTCGACTTAGACATTTTCGGCCAGTGAGTCCCTGTAACGAATTGGGGATTTCAGCCGTCCAACGGCTCACCTATTCGACAGCGTCAAATAGGTTGTGGGATGGCCGCCACAAACTGCCTATTTGTCCACCTAACAGCCTAAATGACTAGGACCTCGTCCACGAACCGCCTAAAGTGCCACCTAAGTGACTACTCTTAACCGTAGTCTTCCTCACGTCCCACGGACAGCCTATTCGTCCACCTAGACGCCTATTCTTCATTAATTAGTCCACAGAGTGCCTAAAGAGCCACCTAAGTGACTACCCTTCACCGTAGTCTTCCTCACGTCCCACGAACGGCCTATTCGTCCACCTAAGTGCCTATTCTTCATTAATTAGTCCACAGAGTGCCTAAAGTGCCACATAATTGACTACTCTTCATCATACTCTTCCTCACGTCCCACGAACAGCCTATTCGTCCACCTAGGCGCCTATTCTTCATTAACTCGTCCAAACTGACTACCCTTCACCGTAGTCTTCCTCACGTCCCACGAACGGCCTATTCGTCCACCTAGGCGCCTATTATTCATTAAATAGTCCACAGAGTGCGTAAAGTGCCACCTAAGTGACTACTCTTCATCATAGTCTTCCTCACGTCCCACAAACAGCCTATTCGTCCACCTAGGTGCCTATTCTTCATTAATTAGTCCACAGAGTGGCTAAAGTGCCACCTAATTGACTACTCTTCATCGTAGTCTTCCTCACGTCCCACGAACAGCCTATTCGTCCACCTAAGTGCCTATTCTTCATTAACTTGTCCAAACTGACTACTCTTCATCGTAGTTTTCCTCACGTCCCACGAACAGCCTATTCGTCCACCTAAGTGCCTATTCTTCAATAACTCGTCCAAACTGACTACTCTTCATCGTAGTCTTCCTCACGTCCCACGAACAGCCTATTCGTCCACCTAGGCGCCTATTCTTCATTAACTCGTCCAAACTGACTACTCTTCATCATAGTCTTCCTCACGTCCCACGGACAGCCTATTCGTCCACCTAAGTGCCTATTCTTCATTAACTCGTCCAAACTGACTACTCTTCATCGTAGTCTTCCTCACGTCCCACAAACAGCCTATTCGTCCACCTAAGTGCCTATTCTTCATTAGCTCGTCCAAACTGACTACTCTTCATCGTAGTCTTCCTCACGTCCCACGAACAGCCTATTCGTCCACCTAACAGCTTATTTTTCACCAGTTCGTCCCAGGGGCCCCAAACTTGGCATCCTGGTAGCCTAGGGGCCCCACTGCCATATATCAGGAGGACAGGTCTCTAGAGTGCAGGGAAAAATTTCACAACCACCCAGGACCCTGAAACCCGGGATTCTGAACCGGGGGACCCTGGACTACCACCGTGTCAAATTTGGAGCCCCTGCGACCTTTTGGCCCCTGCCAAACAGACCTTTTGGTCCACTGTCCCACGAACCACCTATGAAAACGCATGCAATAAGTTGCACGTGTCCTCGGCTACTGTTCGGCCCCGGGGGTCCGAGGGGCCCCAAACTTGGCATCCTGGTAGCCTAGGGGCCCCACTGCCATATATCAGGAGGACAAAGCCTGCAGAGGCCCCGTCAAATAAGTTACAGCTGTCACTTTCTGATGGTGGAATTTCGGTAATTTCACCACATATGGTGAACACTGTACTGTAGAAATTTGTCCACAAAACCACTGTAGTTATGGAATATGACTTATTACGGTATCTAGCACTGTAATTATGAACTTTGACCTTTTGATGTATTGGCATCCCACCTGTAACTTAATAAGCTACTCAATGGCCTTCCACACATGTGTTGAAATCCTCAATTCTTTACGGGAATTCACCGGCTGAAAATGTCAAAGTCAAAAACAGCATCCCACCTGTAACCTATTTGACAGGTCCCATATAGGCTTCCCCCGGACAGTCCAATTTTATGCAAATTTTGCCCAATTAAAAGCTATACTGTACTTTTTTTTTTGTTCTGTTTCCCTGTGTGGCATACAACAGGTTAAACCATATAAAAGCACTGTAATTATGAACTTTGACCTTTTGATGTATTGGCATCCCACCTGTAACTTAATAAGCTACTCACTGGCCTTCCACACATGTGTTGAAATCCCCAATTCTTTACGGGAATTCACTGGCTGAAAATGTCAAAGTCAAAAACAGCATCCCACCTGTAACTTATTTGACAGAGCCCCTATAGGCTTCCCCCGGACAGTCCAATTTTATGCAAATTTTGCCCAATTAAAAGCTGTACTGTACATTTTTTTTGTTCTGTTTCCCTGTGTGGCATACAACAGGTTAAACCACATAAAAGCACTGTAATTATGAACTTTGACCTTTTGATGCATTGGCATCCCACCTGTAACTTAATAAGCTACTCACTGGCCTTCCACACATGTGTTGAAATCCCCAATTCTTTACGGGAATGCACTGGCTGAAAATGTCAAAGTCAAAAACAGCATCCCACCTGTAACCTATTTGACAGGTCCCATATAGGCTTCCCCCGGACAGTCCAATTTTATGCATATTTTGCCCAATTAAAAGCTGTACTGTACATGATTTTTTTGTTCTGTTTCCCCTGTGTGGCATACAACAGGTTAAACCATGTAAAAGCACTGTAATTATGTACTTTGACCTTTTGATGTATTGGCATCCCACCTGTAACTTAATAAGCTACTCACTGGCCTTCCACACATGTGTTGAAATCCCCAATTCTTTACAGGAATTCACCGGCTGAAAATGTCAAAGTCAAAAACAGCATCCCACTTGTAACCTATTTGACAGGTCCCATATAGGCTTCCCCCGGACAGTCCAATTTTATGCATATTTTGCCCAATTAAAAGCTGTACTGTACATGATTTTTTTGTTCTGTTTCCCCTGTGTGGCATACAACAGGTTAAACCAATGAAAAAACACTGTAATTATGAACCTTTTGATGTATTGGCATCCCACCTGTAACTTAATAAGCTACTCACTGGCCTTCCACACATGTGTTGAAATCCCCAATTCTTTACAGGAATTCACCGGCTGAAAATGTCAAAGTCAAAAACAGCATCCCACTTGTAACCTATTTGACAGGTCCCATATAGGCTTCCCCCGGACAGTCCAATTTTATGCATATTTTGCCCAATTAAAAGCTGTACTGTACATGATTTTTTTTGTTCTGTTTCCCCTGTGTGGCATACAACAGGTTAAACCATGTAAAAGCACTGTAATTATGAACTTTGACCTTTTGATGCACTGGCATCCCACCTGTAACTTAATAAGCTACTCACTGGCCTTCCACACATGTGTTGAAATCCCCAATTCTTTACGGGAATTCACTGGCTGAAAATGTCAAAGTCAAAAACAGCATCCCACCTGTAACCTATTTGACAGGTCCCATATAGGCTTCCCCCGGACAGTCCAATTTGATGCAAATTATGCATAATTAATAGCTTCAATGTACATGAGTGTGTGGAGCAGTGTCCCCTGTGTGGTGTACAGTAGGTTTTACCCCATAAAATCACTGTAGTTATGAAATATGACCCATTAATGTACTGTCCGGGGGAAGCCTATAGGGGCTCTGTCAAATAAGTTGCAGGTGGGCTCCAAAATTTGAACGGCTATAACTCGGGGGCCCGGCCACCGAGCGACACCAAACTCGGGTCAGAGTAAGGGCCCGAGGGGCCCTTTCCAACGGGCCCTAGCCCGTGCTTCTAGCGCCCCCACAGGCCAAGATACGGGGGCCAATAGGAAAGGGTGCACTTCAGAAGGAAGGGTCTCAGAGGCCCGGGACTCTGGAGTCTGAGAGGGCCCCCAGGGTACCCTCAAAACCCCGAAGGACGATCCGGTGGGACTCGTCGTTTCCGAGATATTGACCGTTTTGTCCAAAAGTCCCTTATATATAACCGAGTGTATCTTGGGAGTTAAGCAGAGTTGGAGCTCTAAACTCCGGGCATGAGGAGGGCCCATAGGGCCCCTTCTGACCCCACCGTCCCAATCTCCTGGGACTTTCCGTTCCCGAGATATGCCCACTTCCGGTCCAGCTTTGACCGGGTGTATCTCAGAAACCCTGCCGACTTGGATCTCCATACTCCGGGCCTGGGTAGGTACCAGAGGGCCGCCCTTGACCCCAGAGTATGGAGCTCCAAGTTGGCTTTTTTCCAGAGATATTGCAACTTCCTGTGGAAATTTGACCGGGTGTATCTTGGGAACAAAGCCGACTTGGAGCTTCATACTCCGGGAATGGGTAGGTACCAGAGGGCCCCCCATAACCCCAGAGTATGGAGTCCCAAGTCTGCTTTTTTCCAGAAATATAGCAACTTCCTGTGGAAATTTGACCGGGTGTATCTTGGGAACTAAGCCGACTTGGATCTCCATACTCCGTGCATGGGTAGGTACCAGAGGGCCCCCCATGACCCCAGAGTATGGAGCCGCAAGTCTGCTTGGTTCTTGAGAAACATCCGGTCAAATTCAACATCCCACCTGTAACTTATTTGATAGAGCCCCTATAGGCTTCCCCCGGACAGTCCAATTTGATGCAAATTATGCATAATTAATAGCTGCAATGTAAATGAGTGTGTGGAGCAGTGTCCCCTGTGTTGTATACAGTAGGTTTTACCCCATAAAATCACTGTAGTTATGAAATATGACCCATTAATGTACTGTCCAGGGGAGGCCTATAGGGGCTCTGTCAAATAAGTTACAGCTGTCACTTTCTGATGGTGGAATTTCGGTAATTTCACCACATATGGTGAACGCCCATGTGTAACTTATTTGACTGGGCCTCAATAGGCTGTCTGTGGACATTACATTAAAAGGTCATATTTCATAACTACAGTGATATAATGTGGTTTAACCTGTTGTGTGCCACACAGGGGACACACCACAACACACTGATGTACATCACAGCCATTAATTATGCATAATTTGCATAAAATTCAACTGTCCACAGACAGCCTATAAGGGACCTGTCAAATAGGTTACACGTGGGATGCTGTTTTCGACTTAGACATTTTCGGCCAGTGAATCCCTGTAAAGAATTGGGGATTTCAGCATATATGCTGAAGGCCAGTGAGTAACTTATTAAGCTACAGGTTGGATGCCAATAAATTAAAAGGTCATATTTCATAACTACAGTGATTTTATGTGGTTTAACCTGTTGTGTGCCACACAGGGGACACACCACAACACACTGATGTACATTAGAGCCATTAATTATGCATAATTTGCATAAAATTCAACTGTCCACAGACAGCCTATGAGGAACCTGTCAAATAGGTTACACGTGGGATGCTGTTTTCGACTTAGACATTTTCGGCCAGTGAATCCCTGTAACGAATTGGGGATTTCAGCCGTCCAACGGCTCACCTATTCGATGGGCGTCAAATAGGTTGTGGGATGGCCGCCACAAACTGACTATTTGTCCACCTAACAGCCTAAATGACTAGGACCTCGTCCACGAACCGCCTAAAGTGCCACCTAAGTGACTACTCTTAACCATAGTCTTCCTCACGTCCCACGGACGGCCTATTCGTCCACCTAGACGCCTATTCTTCATTAATTAGTCCACAGAGTGCCTAAAGTGCCACCTAAGTGACTACCCTTCGCCGTAGTCTTCCTCACGTCCCACGAACGGCCTATTCGTCCACCTAGGCGCCTATTATTCATTAAATAGTCCACAGAGTGCCTAAAGTGCCACCTAAGTGACTACTCTTCATCGTAGTCTTCTTCACGTCCCACGAACAGCCTATTCGTCCACCTAAGTGCCTATTCTTCATTAACTCGTCCAAACTGACTACTCTTCATCGTAGTCTTCCTCACGTCCCACGAACAGCCTATTCGTCCACCTAAGTGCCTATTCTTCAATAACTCGTCCAAACTGACTACTCTTCATTGTAGTCTTCCTCACGTCCCACGAACAGCCTATTTGGCCACCTAAGTGCCTATTCTTCAAAAACTCGTCCAAACTGACTACTCTTCATTGTAGTCTTCCTCACGTCCCACGAACAGCCTATTCGTCCACCTAACAGCTTATTTTTCACCAGTTCGTCCCAGGGGCCCCAAACTTGGCATCCTGGTAGCCTAGGGGCCCCACTGCCATATATCAGGAGGACAGGTCTCTAGAGTGCAGGGGAAAATTTCACAACCACCCAGGACCCTGAAACCCGGGATTCTGAACCGGGGGACCCTGGACTACCACCGTGTCAAATTTGGAGCCCCTGCGACCTTTTGGCCCCTGCCAAACAGACCTTTTGGTCCACTGTCCCACGAACCACCTATGAAAACGCATGCAATAAGTTGCACGTGTCCTCGGCTACTGTTCGGCCCCCGGGGGTCCGAGGGGCCCCAAACTTGGCATCCTGGTAGCCTAGGGGCCCCACTGCCATATATCAGGAGGACAAAGCCTGCAGAGGCCCCGTCAAATAAGTTACAGCTGTCACTTTCTGATGGTGGAATTTCGGTAATTTCACCACATATGGTGAACACTGTACTGTAGAAATTTGTCCACAAAACCACTGTAGTTATGGAATATGACTTATTACGGTATCTAGCACTGTAATTATGAACTTTGACCTTTTGATGTATTGGCATCCCACCTGTAACTTAATAAGCTACTCAATGGCCTTCCACACATGTGTTGAAATCCCCAATTCTTTACGGGAATTCACCGGCTGAAAATGTCAAAGTCAAAAACAGCATCCCACCTGTAACCTATTTGACAGGTCCCATATAGGCTTCCCCCGGACAGTCCAATTTTATGCAAATTTTGCCCAATTAAAAGCTGTACTGTACTTTTTTTTTTTTTGTTCTGTTTCCCTGTGTGGCATACAGCAGGTTAAACCATATAAAAGCACTGTAATTATGAACTTTGACCTTTTGATGCATTGGCATCCCACCTGTAACTTAATAAGCTACTCACTGGCCTTCCACACATGTGTTGAAATCCCCAATTCTTTACGGGAATTCACTGGCTGAAAATGTCAAAAGTCAAAAACAGCATCCCACCTGTAACCTATTTGACAGGTCCCATATAGGCTTCCCCCGGACAGTCCAATTTGATGCGAATTATGCATAATTAATAGCTTCAATGTACATGAGTGTGTGGAGCAGTGTCCCCTGTGTGGTGTACAGTAGGTTTTACCCCATAAAATCACTGTAGTTATGAATATGACCCATTAATGTACTGTCCGGGGGAAGCCTATAGGGGCTCTGTCAAATAAGTTGCAGGTGGGCTCCAAAATTTGAACGGCTATAACTCGGGGGCCCGGCCACGGAGCGACACCAAACTCGGGTCAGAGTAAGGGCCCGAGGGGCCCTTTCCAACGGGCCCTAGCCCGTGCTTCTAGCGCCCCCACAGGCCAAGATACGGGGGCCAATAGGAAAGGGTGCATTTCAGAAGGAAGGGTCCCAGAGGCCCGGGACTCTGGGGTCTGAGAGGGCCCTCAGGGAACCCTCAACACCCAGAAGGACGATCCACTGGGACTCGTCGTTTCCGAGATATCGACCGTTTTGTCCAAAAGTCCCTTTTATATAACCGAGTGTATCTTGGGAGTTAAGCAGAATTGGAGCTTTAAACTCCGCGCGTGAGGAGGGCCCACAGGGCCCCTTCTGACCCCACCGTCCTAAGCTCCTGGGACTTTCCGTTCCCGAGATATGGCCACTTCCGGTTCAGCTTTGACCGGGTGTATCTCAGAAACCATGCCGACTTGGAGCTCCATACTCTGGCCATGGGTAGGTACCAGAGGGCCCCCCATGACCCCAGAGTATGGAGCCCAAAGTCTTCTTGGTTCTTGAGAAACATCCGGTCAAATTCAACATCCCACCTGTAACTTATTTGACAGAGCCCCTATAGGCTTCCCCCGGACAGTCCAATTTGATGCAAATTATGCATAATTAATAGCTGCAATGCACATGAGTGTGTGGGGCAGAGTCCCCTGTGTGGTGTACAGTAGGTTTTACCCCATAAAATCACTGTAGTTATGAAATATGACCCATTAATGTACTGTCCGGGGGAAGACTATAGGGGCTCTGTCAAATAAGTTGCAGGTGGGCTCCAAAATTTGAACGGCTCTAACTCGGGGGCCCGGCCACCGAGCAACACCAAACTCGGTTCAGAGTAAGGGCCTGAGGGGCCCTCTCCAACAGGCCCTAGCCCGTGCTTCTAGCGCCCCCACAGGCCAAGATACGGGGGCCAATAGGATAGGGTGCACTTCAGAAGGAAGGGTCCCAGAGGCTCGGGACTCTGGGTCTGAGAGGGCCCCCAGGGAACCCTCAAAACCCCGAAGGACGATCCGCTGGGACTCGTCGTTTCCGAGATATCGACCGTTATGTTCAAAAGTCCCTTATATATAACCGAGTGTATCTTGGGAGTTAAGCAGAGTTGGATCTCTAAACTCCGTGCATGAGGAGGGCCCATAGGGCCCCTTCTGATCCCACCGTCCCAAGCTCCTGGGACTTTCCGTTCTCGAGATATGGCCACTTCCGGTCCAGCTTTGACCGGGTGTATCTCAGAAACCATGCCGACTTGGATCTCCATACTCCGGGCATGGGTAGGTACCAGAGGCCCCCCCATGACCCCAGAGCATGGAGCCCCAAGTAGGCTTTTTTCCAGAGATATTTCCACTTCCGTTCCAGCTTTGACCGGGTGTATCTCAGAAACCATGCCGACTTGGAACTCCATACTCCGGGCATGGGTAGGTACCCGAGGGCCCCCCATGACCCCAGAGTATGGAGCCCCAAGTAGGCTTTTTTCCAGAGATATTGCAACTTCCTGTGGAAATTTGACCGGGTGTTTCCTGGGAACCACGCCGACTTGGAACTCCATACACCGGGCATGGGTAGGTACCAGAGGGCCCCCCATGACCCCAGAGTATGGAGCCCCAAGTCGGCTTGGTTCTTGAGAAACATCCGGTCAAATTCAACATCCCACCTGTAACTTAATAAGCTACTCACTGGCCTTCCACACATGTGTTGAAATCCCCAATTCTTTACAGGAATTCACCGGCTGAAAATGTCAAAGTCAAAAACAGCATCCCACTTGTAACCTATTTGACAGAGCCCCTATAGGCTTCCCCCGGACAGTCCAATTTGATGCAAATAATGCATAATTAATAGCTGCAATGTACATGAGTGTGTGGAGCAGTGTCCCCTGTGTGGTGTACAGTAGGTTTTACCCCATAAAATCACTGTAGTTATGAAATATGACCCATTAATGTACTGTCCAGGGGAAGCCTATAGGGGCTCTGTCAAATAAGTTGCAGGTTGGCTCCAAAATTTGAACGGCTATAACTCGGGGGCCCGGGCACCGAGCGACGCCAAACTCGGGTCAGAGTAAGGGCCCGAGGGCCCCTCTCCAAAGGGCCCTAGCCCGTGCTTCTAGCGCCCCCACAGGCCAAGATACGGGGGCCAATAGGAAAGGGTGCACTTCAGAAATAAGGGTCCCAGAGGCTCGGGACTCTGGGGTCTGAGAGGGCCCCCAGGGGACCCTCAACACCCCGAAGGACGATCCGCTGGGACTCGTCGTTTCCTAGATATCGACCGTTTTGTCCGAAAGTCCCTTATATATAACCGAGTGTATCTTGGGAGTTAAGCAGAGTTGGAGCTCTAAACTCCGGGCATGAGGAGGGCCCATAGGGCCCCTTCTGACCCCACCGTCCCAAGCTCCTGGGACTTTCCGTTATCGAGATATGGCCACTTCCGGTCCAGCTTTGACCGGGTGTATCTCAGAAACCATGCCGACTTGGATCTCCATACTCCGGGCATGGGTAGGTACCAGAGGCCCCCCCATGACCACAGAGCATGGAGCCCCAAGTAGGCTTTTTTCCAGAGATATGGCCACTTCCGGTCCAGCTTTGACCGGGTGTATCTCAGAAACCATGCCGACTTGGAACTCCATACTCCGGGCATGGGTAGGTACCCGAGGGCCCCCCATGACCCCAGAGTATGGAGCCACAAGTAGGCTTTTTTCCAGAGATATGGCCACTTCCGTTCCAGCTTTGACCGGGTGTTTCTCAAGAACCATGCCGACTTGGATCTTCGTACTCCGGGCATGGGTAGGTACCAGAGGGCCCCCCATGACCCCAGAGTATGGAGCCCCAAGTAGGCTTTTTTCCAGAGATATGGCCACTTCCGGTCCAGCTTTAACCGGGTGTATCTCAGAAACCCTGCCGACTTGGAGCTCCATACTCCGGGCATGGGTAGGTACCAGAGGGCCCCCCATGACCCCAGAGTATGGAGCCCCAAGTCGGCTTGGTTCTTGAGAAACATCCGGTCAAATTCAACATCCCACCTGTAACTTAATAAGCTACTCACTGGCCTTCCACACATGTGTTGAAATCCCCAATTCTTTACAGGAATTCACCGGCTGAAAATGTCAAAGTCAAAAACAGCATCCAACCGGTAACTTATTTGACAGGTCCCATATAGGCTTCCCTAGGACAGTCCAATTGTATGCAAATTTTGCATAATTAAAAACTGTACTGTACATGATTTTTTTGTTCTGTTCCCCCTGTGTGGCATACAACAGGTTAAACCACATAAAAGCACTGTAATTATGAACTTTGACCTTTTGTTGCATTGGCATCCCACCTGTAATTTAATAAGCTACTCACTGGCCTTCCACACATGTGTTGAAATCCCCAATTCTTTACGGGAATTCACCGGCTGAAAATGTCAAAGTCAAAAACAGCATCCCATCTGTAACCTATTTGACAGGTGCCCTATAGGCGGTCTGTGGACAGTTGAATATTATGCAAATTTTGCATAATTAATAACTGTAATGTACATCAGTGTGTTGTGGTGTGTCCCCTGTGTGGTGTACAGTAGGTTTCACCACATATATCCACTGTCTTTATGAAATATGACCTTTTAATGTAATGTCCACTGCTAGATCCATCCTGTGACTTATCTGACAGGCCGGGGGAAAAGCATT
>NC_133367.1:48771762-48796666 GCF_049309525.1 Garra rufa | reverse complement strand
TAATGCAGCAGAGGGAAAGCATACAGCCTTGGATGCAGTTAACCAAACATGCAAACAGTTTAATAATTAGATGCTATTTAGAAATTTCTGATTTTTTGGGGGTACTGAAACAAAACAATCTACATAACTGTTCATGTATTTATGTATCAATGAATTTAGATTTTTTTTTTTGTGCTTTTTGTTCAATCTGTTTAACATGTTCAGATGTATTTAACTTATGATTGGTTACAATGTAATACCTTCATTTTTTCACATAATGTGTGTTTATCCTTTCCATCACTCATCTGACAAACCAAGTGTTCACATGTGAATGAATATGAAAAGCTCCAAAACATTCCAGAATCATATATATGATTGTGTTTCTATTTTTGCTATTAATAGAGCCGACTTAAAACAATTAAATCATATTTAAAGAATTTATGAATAAATGTAAAAATGTGTGATGAAGTTGACATATCATGATTGCGATTAAAAGTTTTAGCACAACGTATAGAAGATTAATATAGCAGAGTGTAAATATACAGTTGTAGAATTTGTTTTAGTATTGAGATGTAAGAATTTTGATTGCACCTGTGTATATTAAGAGCACAGGGAGTATATATATATATATATATATATATATATATATATATGGTATTTGTGAAGGGTTTTTATGTAATTCAAAATGACTTTAAAATTTATTTAATTATAGTCAATAATACTAAACTGCAGTCAATGCATCATGGTGGTGATAAGTGTAATTGTTACACTACTGAATGTGTTTAAAATGCAATAAATTATATGTGTGTACAATCAAAATATGTATGATTTTTCAGAGAGAATAATTGTATTGGAACAAGAGACACACACTTTTTTCACCTTCAATTAGCTAATATTATCAGAGCCAAACTCACTAACGGCTAATGATAAGATTTAACATCCTAGGTGGAAAAGACATAGTATTAAATGTCTTTTAAATAATTCAAGTAGTATGTGCAACATAAGGACGTGAAGCAGGCGGATCCATGTGCAGGCTTTCATTAATGTGTAACAATATGTAGTGGTGAACTCAAGTGCAGCTTTATTAATCCAAATATGTAATCCAAACAATAAACGTAATCCAAACAATGATGAGACTTGACTTGACTTAACATAAACTTGACTATGGAATAAACTGACTTGACTTGACTAAGAATAGACACTCACCAAAACAGCAGTTTACGACATCAATACGCAACAGGGAACCATAGAACCACAAGGGCCATATATACAAGACAATAGCCGCTTTTCCACTGTCGGGCCAGTGCGAGCCAGTGCTAAGAGCGTGCCGGGCGGCGCTAATGGCCTCGAGTCGCAAGCACCAAGACCAAAAGTAAGCTGCGTTTCCACTATCGAGCCAGTAGCCTCGCTGCGCAAACCTAAAGCCCGCCCTTTACACACCTCCTTGGATCAAACGTCACGAAACCCCTCCCCTTTCAGCGGGGAGATTGAAAGTAAGTCACCGTAGTGTGATCATCGAACGAAGACAGCTGAAGCGGCTGTTTGTTTGCTCCTTTCGGTGTTTTCTTGGTGGAAGATGAGGCAGCGAAACCAAGATGCGAAGACGGAGGCTCAGCGGCGTTCACGCCGAAAGCTTATGTTAGCTGCAAGGCGAAAAAGAACACTACAGGGATGTGGAAGCCGGATACAGCGAATGCAGAAACGTCTTGTAATGTTGGTGATGTCTGTTCTGATGCAAGAAGTGCTTTGCAACTGTTGTTTATGCAGCAGCAATATTTGACTATTTGTAATATATTACATTAATAAATCACTTGAAAAGAAGTGTTGTTTTTATGACCTACACACAAATCTTTCGTCTAACTTGGTATTACATCAAACAAAATGTTGCACATTATCTACACACTACTGCAAAAAATAACTACACAGTTGTACTTCTAGTATAATTTTTTATGCCTTTATTTAGGGACAGATACAGGTACAGTGTATGTTAACATGTTATCAAGGTCTGTTGGTGAGTTTTTGTGGGGGTTTTTGGACGATGTAAATAAACTTATACATCAGATCTCATTTTTATAGGATCTTATTTGCATTTGTCCAAAATTTTATTTTTATCACGTCTTCGTTTCTGCAGACGCCGTCAAACTGGCGTTGTATATTATCCTGGGCCCAAATGCTTAGAAGAGCCCTTTAGTAATTCGGCGAAATGCGCTTCTTACCGCAGACACACTCCACCTTTCACTTTGACCACGCCTCAAGCCCCGGCTGGCCCGCTTTGACCCAAGATTTTCATTGGGCCGAAAAACCCAGGCCTTTGGCCCTGAGGAAGCACCGACGAGGCACGACCAGGCCCCGGAAGTGACAGTGGAAACGCGACTGGCTCTGGCACGCACTAGCACGCCCGCTTTTGGCCCGACAGTGGAAACGCGGCTAATGAGGGTCACATGACACAAATAACCAATGAGAAATAAGGTACAACACCCTAGCAACCAATCAGAACAAGACACGTGGAACAGAGGAACAAATGACAGGAAAACAACAGGGAAAGAGAACACAACAGCATGAAACAAATACAAAATAAAAGACATGAAAACATGAACATGTAGAAAACCCCAAAACACCCATTACATAACGATAGGCAAAGACATCAACAGCAAACAGGTCCATCAACAGCAAACAGGAATAACAAGAGCAAAACAAAGAGTAATCCAGACAGGTAAGGGTTGATAGTGTAGAAGAACTTTCCTTTCTCAAAATAAAAGCTCTGAAGAGGTTTTGAAGCCAGTAAGACTTTATTGAACAAGCAACAAACCCGAGATACGTTTGCAAAGGCAACTCCTGAACATTCAATTCAATTCAATTCAAGTTTATTTGTATAGCGCTTTTCACAATACGAATCGTTGCAAAGCGCTGTACAAAAGTTTAGGCTACTACAATATATTTAGTAATTTTAGTATTTAGTGGTGAATACTGTATGTCAAGTCGATGTACATATGATATAAATGTTAAAATCAGTAACTGTGTAATCAAACAGATGATGAACACTAATTGCAATGATTATGTGCTGTGATCAAACTTGTAAGAAAATTATGTAGTGCTGTATGTTGTTTCAAGGCTGGCATCATCTGCGGTCCTCTGAGGGGTCGTCATCATCTCTTCTTCTGAGTCCAGACTGAATCTTGTGTAAATCCTAGTTACCACGGGATGGAAATCCCGTGGCAGAAACAGAGAAACAAATAGAGAAATAATTAGCATAGCTGCTGTTCCAACTTCCAACCAAACAAAAATGATGTGTTTAGCCCAAGCCGAAGAATATTAATGTGCATTTGATCAGATGTAACTGAAGTACAACGTTATGAGATACATTATGTGAATGCTTGGCTAAAGAGATGAGTCTTTAATCTAGATTTAAACATAGAGAGTGTGTCTGAACCCCGAACGTTATCAGGAAGGCTATTCCAGAGTTTGGGACCCAAATGAGAAAAGGCTCTCCCTCCTTTAGTGGACTTTGCTATCCTAGGTACTACTAAAAGTCCAGAGTTTTGCGACCTTAGGGAGCGTGAGGGATTGTAGCGTAGTAGGAGACTAGTTAGGTATGCAGGAGCTAAACCATTAAGGGCCTTAAAGGTAAGAAGTAATATTTTGTAAGTGATACGGAACCTAATAGGTAGCCAGTGTAGAGACTGTAAAACTGGGGTAATATGATCATATTTTCTTGATCTGGTAAGGACTCTAGCAGCTGCATTTTGGACTACCTGTAGCTTATTTATTGAAGAAGCAGGACAACCACCTAGTAGTGCATTACAATAGTCCAGTCTAGACGTCATGAATGCATGAACTAACTTTTCTGCATCAGAAACAGGTAACATGTTCCGTAGCTTAGCAATGTTTCTAAGATGGAAGAATGCTGTTTTAGTAACATAGGAAATATGATTTTCAAAAGACAGGTTGCTGTCTAATATAACACCCAGATTTTTGACTGTAGAGGAAACAACAGTACATCCGTCTAATTGCAAGTTGTAGTTTAGGAGATTCTGTGTACTCTTTTTTGGTCCAATAAGTAATATCTCAGTCTTATCTGAATTTAACAGTAGAAAATTATTGGTCATCCAGTCTTTCACATTTTTAACACACTCTGTTAACTTTGCTAAGTTAGAAGTTTCATCTGGTCTTGTTGAAATATATAGTTGAGTGTCATCAGCATAACAATGGAAACTAATCCCATATTTCCTAATAATAATAAGGGGTAACATGTAAATTGAAAATAGTAGAGGACCTAGGACAGATCCTTGTGGCACTCCATACTTTACTGGTGTTAGCTGCGATGACTCCCCATTTAAATGAACAAAGTGATAGCGATCGGACAGGTATGATCTGAACCATCTTAATGCCTGCCCTTGAATACCTGTATAGTTTTGTAATCGATCTATGAGTATTTCATGATCTATAGTGTCGAACGCAGCACTAAGATCAAGTAAAACTAGCAATGAGACGCAGCCTTGATCTGCCGCAAGTAGCAAGTCGTTTGTGATTTTTACAAGTGCAGTTTCTGTGCTATGATGGGGCCTGAAACCTGACTGAAATTCTTCAAAGATATTATTATTTTGCAAGAAGGAGCACAATTGAGCAGACACAACTTTTTCTAGAATTTTAGACATAAATGGAAGATTAGAAATGGGTCTGTAATTTGCCAGTTCACTAGGGTCTAGCTGTGGTTTCTTAATAAGAGGTTTAATAACTGCTAGTTTGAATGGTTTTGGGACATGACCTAAAGATAATGATGAGTTAACAATATTAAGAAGCGGTACTTCTGCTACAGGTAACAACTCTTTTAGTAATTTAGTGGGTACAGGATCTAATAGGCATGTTGTTGGTTTAGATGTGGTGATAAGTTTATTTAATTCTTTCTGTTCTATAGTTGTAAAGCTCTGCAGTTTTTCTTCCGGTGTAATGACTAATGTTGAAGTATCAGTTGCAGTAGTAACTATATTTGTTATTGTATTTCTAATGTTGTCTATTTTATCAGTAAAGAAATTCATAAAGACATTACTATTAAACTGTGCAGGAATATTCAGGTCAGGAGGTGTTTGGTTATTTGTTAATCTAGCCACTGTGCTAAATAAAAACCTTGGATTGTTTTGGTTTTTTTCTATGAGTTGGTGGATATACTCGGCTCTAGCAGCTTTTAAAGCCCGTCTATAGCTGGACATACTGTTTTTCCACGCAATTTTAAAAACTTCTAAGTTAGTTTTTCTCCATTTACGCTCAAGATTACGAGTTTCTTTTTTTAGAGAATGGGTATTACTGTTGTACCATGGCGCAGTACGTTTTTCTCTAACCTTTTTTAGCTTGATTGGGGCAACAGCTTCTAATGTATTAGAGAAGATAGTGCCTATGTTACTAGTCATTTTGTCTAGTTCATGTTTATTTATGGGTGCACAGAGCAGTTGAGATAAATCAGGCAGGTTATTTGCGAATCTATCTTTGGTAGCAGGAACAATAGTTCTGCCCAGACGATAGCGCGGAGCTATATAGTTAACATCAGTGATACGCAGCATGCACGATACGAGGAAATGATCGGTAACATCATCGCTTTGAGGTACGATATCTATATCAGTAAGATCAAGTCCGTGCGATATAATTAGATCTAGTGTATGATTAAAACGATGAGTGGGCCCAGTGACGTTTTGTTTGACTCCAAAAGAGTTTAACAGGTCAGTAAACGCAAGTCCTAACGCATCATTTGTATTATCAACATGAATGTTAAAATCTCCAACAATTAATGCTTTATCAAAATTAACCAATAGGTCAGAAAGGAAATCTGCAAATTCTTTTAGGAAGTCTGTATACGTCCCTGGAGGTCTATACACAGTAGCCAGAGCAAGTGATAGGAGAGATTTATTTTGCATATCTGACAGAGTAACATTAAGTAGGAGTACTTCAAATGAATTAAACCTGTACCCTGTTTTCTGAGTAACATTGAAAATATCACTATAAATTGTTGCAACACCACCGCCACGACCGATCTGACGAGGCTCATGCTTATAACAGTAGTTTGGTGGAGTAGACTCATTCAGACCAATAAAATCATTTGGTTTTAGCCAAGTTTCAGTCAAGCAGAGTACATCAAAACTATTATCTGTGATTATTTCATTTACAATAAGTGCTTTGGGTGCGAGTGATCTAATATTTAGGAGCCCAAGCTTTAAAAATTGTTTTTGTTCATTTATTGTGCATTTTTCTGGTTTAATCACGATTAGATTTTTTCTAGATCCTGCATTAAATTTTTGTTTTGACCTCACTATTCGAGGAACAGACACAGTCTTTATAGATTGGACAGCACCAGTACTATCGTTTAAATGTGCATAACAAAAGCCATCATCGCAACTATTTGAAGAATTGCTTACTAGTCAAATGGAGCGCAGCGTCCTGGAGATGTTGTCCGACAGCAGTTCTGCTCCGACTCTGCTGGGGTGCAGGCCATCAGCGCGGTAAAGCCTAGGGCGCTCCCAGAAAAGATTCCAATTATTAACAAAGAGCAGTTTCTGTTCTTTACACACATTTATACATGACAACAACCATTCATTTAGAGCAAAAAGTCTACTGAACCTTTCGTGTCCACGTCGATACGTGGGAAGCGGTCCTGACACGATGATCTTCGTCGCGGGCGCTGTGCTGCGTACCGTCTCGATCAGGCTCCCGAAATCCCTCTTCAGGACCTCCGTCTGCCGCAGCTTGACGTCGTTCACGCCCGCGTGCAGGACGATCGCGCCGACGCTCACATCGTCCTTCAGGATGGCAGGTATCTGTGAAGAAACATCGAGAACGCGAGCACCAGAGAAACAGCGAGTGTGCACTTTACCGTTAGCTAAGTTAGCACGAACGTACCGGACGATGGAGTCTCCGACGATCACAGCGTCGTGTTCCGTCTCGCGGAGGGGAGCGAAGCGGTTCCGGGTGGAGATCTCGAAGACCGGAGGCGGCGGAGGGGGAGAGGTCCTCGCCCGGGGCCTGGCTCGCGTCTTCCTCTGCTGCTGCACCCAGGGTCCGTGGTGTCCCGGCGCCGGAGTGAACGACAGCCGGGATGATCGCGTCCTGGGTGCGCCTGACCTGTGCAGAGAAGCACACGGAGTAGAGGTGATGAGGGTGTTAGTATCGTGCTGAATACTTACCCGGACAGATTCGAGTGCAGTCTTCCTCTCCTGCAACTCAAACTGCCGTTTGAGCAACCCCTGGATCTGCTTCTCCACCGCTTCCAGCTCGACCCGCACCGCGTGCAGCTCGAACGTGTCTTCACCTGCACTCAAAGGTAGACACAAATTCGCCATTAAAGCAAGTAACAGTGAGTAAACAGTTGAAATGTGTGTGAATAGAGAATAAACAATGTAAGCAAGATTAGCCGCGACCACGCTGGCAAGTGCTAAACGCGCTATAAGCTAACTAAGTAGCAGGCTCGGGAAAGCAAATAAAAACTAATGATAACAAGGCGTTCCGATTGTTTTTGTTGTAAAACACAACAGGGTGTATATTCACATGTTATGAAAAACAAAAATTATGGTGTATAGAATTGTTTTTAGATTTAAAAATAGAATATAATAGTTTAACTCGACGGAGCTCCAACTCAAGGTATGCGCTACGACAAACAGGAAGTGACGAAATCTCTAGCCCATGTGTTTTGAACTCATATATATACCCCTAAAGTTGTGCACAGTATACCATTTATACATCATTGTATTTTAGGACCAGACTTTTTTTTACCATATATGGGTTCCAGGACCAGGTAGTTTCTGAAGGTTGATCAATGGCTGTCATGTATTTCTAACTCCTGAACAGGTTCTTTACATGGCTATGTCTTTTCCGAGCTTTAAAAAGTTTACTCATTGCACTCCTCAGCACATACTCCCTACACACTCAGAGGAATACAAGTAAATAATAGTGGAATAGTTTTCTCTAGGTCAATGAGAATCTTCTACAATAGCAACAGCGAATGTAATCCAGGGGGCTAGGCAAAAGGGTAATCCAAAAAACAGGCAGGAGATCAGAACCAGATAGGGAATGCAAACACGAAAAAACAATACAACGTAGACAAGGGAGAAAAGGGAAACCATTTGTATGGTAGCTGGGCTAAAGCAATACTCGCGAGACGTGACTTGGCTCTCGGAGCTCGGGCGAGACGTGACTTTGCTCTGGACGCTCGGACGAGAAGTGACTTTGCTCTGGATGCTTGGACGAGATGAAACTTGACCTTGGAGAAACAACTGTGAATTGATCTGACCTTAAAGCAAAGTCTGTGACTTGACTTGACCTTGAAGGAACGGCTGTGACTTTACTTGGCTTTGAGGGAACAGCTGCAACTTCACTTGACCCAGGAAATGCTGCTGTGTCTTGACTTGGCTCAGGAAGTACTGCAGTGGCTTGAATTGTCTCTAGAGGACTAGTAGCTGTAATGTGATTTGGCTGTGCAGGAACTGCAGCTGTGACGTGACCTGACTTCGCAGGAACAGTAGCTGTGGTGTGACCTGACTTTGCAGGTACAACAGCAGCTGTGGCATGACCTGACTTCGCAGGAACAGTAGCTGTGGTGTGACCTGACTTTGCAGGTACAACAGCAGCTGTGACGTGACTTGACTTTGCAGGAACAGCAGCTGTGACGTGACTTGACTTTGCAGGTACAACAGCAGCTGTGACGTGACTTGACTTTGCAGGTACAACAGCAGCTGTGGCGTGACCTGACTTTGCAGGTACAACAGCAGCTGTGACGTGACTTGACTTTGCAGGTACAACAGCAGCTGTGACGTGACTTGACTTTGCAGGTACAACAGCAGCTGTGGCGTGACTTGACTTTGCAGGTACAACAGCAGCTGTGACGTGACTTGACTTTGCAGGTACAACAGCAGCTGTGACGTGACTTGACTTTGCAGGTACAACAGCAGCTGTGACGTGACTTGACTTTACAGGAACAGCAGCTGTTACGTGACTTGACTTTGCAGGTACAACAGCAGCTGTGACGTGACTTGACTTTGCAGGTACAACAGCAGCTGTGACGTGACTTGACTTTGCAGGTACAACAGCAGCTGTGACGTGACTTGACTTTGCAGGTACAACAGCAGCTGTGACGTGACTTGACTTTGCAGGTACAACAGCAGCTGTGGCGTGACCTGACTTTGCAGGTACAACAGCAGCTGTGGCGTGACCTGACTTTGCAGGTACAGCAGCTGTGACGTGACTTGACTTTACAGGAACAGCACGTGTTCGATGACGGTGCGATGGGGTGCAGGCTGCTGCTCCCAGGCCTCCCGAGCGACATCCAGCAGCCCCCGTGGCTGGCGGGCCCGAACAAGAGCTCGAAGGGGGTGAAACCAGATGAGGCCTGAGGAACTTCGCGGATCCCGAACAGGGACATAGGGGATCATGAGGTCCCAGTCTCGTCTGTCCTCGGCGGCTACTCTCCAGAGCATCTGCTTGAGGGTCTGATTAAAGCGCTCCACGAGTCCGTCGGTCTGCGGATGGTAGACAGTCAAATGTTTCACCCGCAGCAGACTGCACAGGTCTGCCATTATTCGGGACATGAACGATGTACTGAAGTAGATTTTTATTAATCAGACCAAGTATAGTCAATGTGACTATAGCCATTTATGCATCAAGTTTTTTCACTATTATAATCATGTATTGCCTGTGTTTGAGAAGGCCCACTTAAGGAAAAACATAGCCATCTGGAAATGTGAAGACCTTATATGCTCTAGTTGCACATTCTGTTTTGACATTAGACACCTGATATATGATGGGGCCTCTTCCCTAATGTAAATAGTGGCCTCCAGTCCATTTCTTGATACCGGACTTAAGGAACAGCCAAAAATGGGGAATGAGAACCATATATGTGAAATGTATAGATCACGCCTAGAAGAAAACACTATAAAAAGGAATGCCAAACAGAGACCCGGCAGATTATCCTGCAGGGTCTCTCATTCTCTGTTACTCTGGTAATAAAGTCTCATCTTCTGGCTTCAAAACCCCAAAGCTTGTGTGATCTTTGAAAGTGACAAGGGGAAAACCACTTCATATTGGTGTAGTCGGCAGGATAGAAGAGAGCTGTGGAGTGGAATCGCGGCGGGCGGCCTCTGGACGAACAACACAACAACTTGGCCAAGGTAAGCAGTTTTTGCTTATTTAGTTAGGTTGTGTTGTTTGCCAGAGTTGCTTGTGGTGAGACACTTTAAGTTCTTCTATATTTAGCGAACTAAATTGAATAGAACAAAATTTAAAACAAAAAGGGGTTTTGATTCCAAAAGCATTAAAAGCATGCCTAAATCTGTTGAGTTGGTTTTGAGGAACAATAGAGAATCCAGATTTTAATATTCTTATAAGTATAGACTTTATGATAGTTGATAAAGAGTTTAAAGAGAAGTGCTGGAGATCCTAGGTTAAAGACCTACAAGAAGTAGGCAAGGGTTGCCTTCATTGTGTAGAGGAAGTGAATCAATGAGACAGAGTGCAAACTTGTTACTTGTGTTGTGGAAGTGTAGTAAGGAATATTAAGTTGTGTTTTTAAGTGTATTTAAGAGTTGAATACGATTTGTGTTTATTGCTAAGTGGGCCTTGAGGATAGCAATAAATGAAAAACAGATGAAATATAGGAAAGCACCTAAAATTCTGAAAAATACTAATTTTTGCTGTACTGAGGGAAAGGTTTCAGTAAAAGAGCAAGTTGCAGCTGTTCAGACTCTCAGGAAGAGGGTGCAGCTAGTGTGTGTGTGTGTGTGTGTGTGTGTGTGTGTGTGTGTGTGTGTGTGAGAGAGAGAGTGTGTGTGTGTGTGTGTGTGTGTGTGTGTGTGTGTGTGTGTGTGTGTGTGTGTGTGTGTGTGTGTGTGTGTGTGAGAGAGAGAGAGAGTGTGTGTGTGTGTGTGTGTGTGTGTGTGTGTGTGTGTGTGTGTGTGTGTGTGTGTGTGTGTGTGTGTGTGTGTGTGTGTGTGTGTGTGTGTGTGTGAGTTAAGGTCTGTGTCTGCATGAATGATTGAAGCTGTGTGAGAAAATAAGCTCTGTTTTGTGAACAGTGACTGCGTGCCCTCCTGTGTTACACAGAGAGAACATAGTTAGTGTCTCACTTGAGAAGAGTAAATGAGCCCTGTAAAATAAAGGGACATAGTTAAAATACATGAGCCCTGTTATTTAAGGGACATGTAGAGAATTTTGGTTAGCTCAAAGAATTTAAGATGATCAATATATGTGTGTACATGCATGAGACTGTTTCTCTCATCACATGTGCACTGTAAATCTCCACCAGGTCTTTTGACCAATGAATAGGATGAAATGAGTTATTTAAAACATACATTTCAGTCAGGGAAAGTAGTTTAACTCACAGGAAATTGTGTATAATAATCGTCATTAAATATACGCAATCTCCAGTTTCTGATCAGTAACAGTAATGATGATATCGACTTGTTTCTTTGTCCAGCAAATTCTTCAGTGATACTCATTACTATTACGTTGGTTCGTCCTCACGGCAACGTGTTTTACTAATCAGAACGGAGTTAAAACAATTTGAACAAAATAGGGCTTAAGGTAGCAATATGAGATCGAAACAGTTTAAGTGACTTTTGTAATGTAAGCATTCAGCACAGAGAATCATTATATGTGAATATATGGTTGTTTATTAAACTATTCTACTTACAAACGATCGCACATAGACAAACGTACATAAAACACAAATAGACAGAGAACGCGTGAGAGAGAGAGTAAGAGAGAGAGAGAGGGAGAGAGTAAGAGAGAGAGACAGAAAGTGAGTTTGCAAGGGACAGGAATGAAACGGTTCTGAACAACCTGAAATCATTTTTTATAAAACGCCTTAAACGCAGCTATCTACGTTAGAAAGGACAGATACTTGCAAGCTCTTGTTGTTGTTCATTGGTTCCGTATGTGTTCAGTTCAGAAAGTCCTTTTCAATTCCTTGAGGGTTCCTTGGTCTGCCTGGCCTTGAAGAAGGTTTTTAGGCCGCATTTCCAATTCTAGGTGAGCCCCCCCCCCCCCCCCCATGGATCTGGGGGAGGGGGTGCAGGATGACGTGTGATGAGTCCCAAAGGGAAGAGAAGAGAGATAAAGAGAGAAGAGGGAAGGCTTATAAACCTGTAGGTCGTTTACGCCCACAGTTGGACCTTGTCCAATCCGGTTGATCTGAGTTTTGGAGGGAAGATTGAAAGTCTTTGCCAAATGGTGTTTCGCATGTGGAAGCTGATTGGTTGTTTTGTCACAAAACTTCCAAAAGTTCAATAATACCTATAAAGCAAGGAGTTATTAAGATGCCGTTTTTTACCCATTGTTTCTTATTTTACCCATTGTTTCTTCCTCAAATGCCTTGATCCACTTTCCAGCCCCTTCGTGAATGTCCGGGAGGCGAGCAATCAGCCCCTCCAGGTCCTGTGTTGCCCACGGCACATATTGTCCCTGTGTCCCCTTAATTAGAACTGGAAGTTGTTTTGTTTGTGGTCTTAGGGTGCCCTTATCCCTTCCTTGTGACCATTTATCCTCATCAAATGATAACTCCTCTACTTCACTGTCTTTATCCCCACTCTTTAATAGTCTACTTCTAGTTCTGATCAATTTATCTGTATCTTGTATTATTTTTTCAGTTTCTTTAAATTTTTCATCTATTTTTGCTTCTATTATTTGAGTTTGTGCTTCTATGTCCCCCTCTCCTTTACATGATTGCTCTGATAATTCCTCCCATTCTAATTTTTCCTCATATTGCGTTTTCATTTTATCTAATGCTGTTATTGCCTGTTCATAACAATCTAATGGGAAAACCAATTTTTCTTTTTTCTTTGATAGCTTTTTAGGTTTTACATCTGATTCAGTTTGTTTTTCTTTTTCTAACTCTACCTGTCCCTCCATTTGCATTTCTCCTACAACTTCTACCGTTCCTTTTAGCATGGGAAACTGACCTTCAATAGGCCTATATGGTGGCGGTGGTCTTTTAACTAACATCTCTTCTTTTTTACTTGTTTCTTTGTCTGCTTCTTTTAGTATTTTCCTAGCCAGTTTGATATTTTTTAACATATTCTCTCCTTCATTTTTAAATAACGCCAGCACTTCTTTTTCTTTTTCTCTTTTTATTTCTCTCTTTTTTCTTTTAGTGCTTAATCCATTTATTTTATGATTCTTAATCAGAGTTTCCATTTCCTCACACAATGACACTTCAAAAGATCCCTGAGAGGGCCATTTAGTAATTAATTGCTTAGTTCTCTTTTGCCATTTATTAGAAATGTCCTCTATCAATTCTTTGCATAAAGGATATTTTAAACCTAATATTTGTACTGGGGTAGTCGCCATTATTAACGCAAACTTTTCCTATCTGTTTGTTACTTATTTGCTTATTTATGTATCTTCTATCTTTTTAACTATCTGCTTATTTATATATTTATTTAACCTTACAATTTATGATTTAACTTTGCAAATTAATGATTTTTTAATCATTAGTTTTCTTTCATAAGTTTTTTGAAAGAAAACTACTCCTTTTCCTTTCTTTTTTCCCACTATGTATTAAATTCAAATTATTATAATTATTATATTTTATACCTAATATTCTTTTTCAGTTGTTCATTACTTTTATTTATGCCTTATATTAGACTTTATTTATATTAAAACATTAGTTCCCTTCCGGGAACTCGAGCCGCGTCTAGAAACGCTATGGGGAACGCCATTGGCGGGCCGCACTCTGAATCATGTCTTGCAACCAATGAACGACGGGGGTGACGTCACAGGTGCGGTGACGTCATCGACCAGGAAGTATAAAGCACGTGCGTTTGACGCCCGCGGCAGCTTTTGTCATTCAGCGAGAGTGTCTGTGTCTGTCAGAAGTCATTGCTGTTTTTTCGTGCCCAGTTTGGTACACTTTTATTTGAGCAAATGACTTCTAAGCAACTTAGAAAAGCGGTGGCGGTTCAGCGCCCGCATAGACAGTGTGTTCCTCCCTGCCAACGCTTCATTGTTGGTGGGGATACACACAGTCTATGTGTGGTCTGCTTGGGAGCGGAGCACGCTCAGTCAGCCCTCGAAAAGGCTGACTGTGCGCACTGTGACCGATTGCCGGTGCGCGTGCTTCGCTCACGGAAAGCCCTCTTCGAGGAGGGGGCTTTCACCAGCGTTCCCCGCAGGAGTGGCCCCGCTTCCGCCGAGGCGGAGCGGCAGCTGCACTCGTTGGGTTCGCAGCTCGATTTGCTGGAGGGTATGGAGACGGGTGAACCCCTATCTCCACCCTCACTCAGCCAGTCGAGCGATCTTCTCTTGGACGCGGAAGCCAGCACTGCGGTTTCTTCCCCTCCAGAGTTGATCCCGGAGCTCTTGTTGTCTTCCTCCGAGGAGGTCGACCTTGCAGCCCCGGATGTCAGTGAGCCACAACCACCGCCCCGTTCGCCTCACTACGAGGAGCTCTTAGAGGTGCTGACTAACGCTGTGGCCAAGCTCAACATCGCTTGGCCCGCGGAGGAAAGTCTCAGAAACCCTTATGAGCCGCAGCGAAGCGCTTTAGATGAGCGCTTCCTGCGGACACAGTCAGCACCTCCTAAGCGGAGCCTTCCTTTCTTCCCCGATCTACACAAAGAACTTTCTAGATCGTGGGAGAAGCCGTACTCCTTCCGCCTATTCAACCCCGCTGAGAACTATGGAAACATCGCGGGCGCGGAGGAGTGCGGATACAGGGCGATGCCACGGGTAGAGCAGACGCTTGCGGGCTATCTGTCCCCCGGTTCGGCATCAGCCCTGAAGGCTCCGCCCTTGCCCACTAAGCCACTAAAGGTTACATCAGGCTTAATGGGCAAGGCGTACACGGCAGCAGGTCAGGCTGGCGCTTGCCTTCACACCATGGCAGTGCTACAAGCCTATCAAGCCGACCTGCTGAAGGAGTTAAGCAAGGGTGAGGAAGTGAATGTGTCGGAGATGCAGCATACTGCAGATCTCGCTCTCCGCGCCACCAAAGAGACCGCCCGTGCTGTGGGTCGGTCTATGGCAGCCTTGGTGGCAGCGGAGAGGCATCTCTGGCTGACCCTGTCCGAAGTCAAAGAGAAGGACAGGGTCACACTCCTGGACGCTCCCCTGCAGCCGTCCGGCCTCTTTGGTGCCTCGGTCGATACAGTTGTCGCCAGGCACCAGGAGGCCCGTAGACAGGCCGCAGCATTCAGGACCTTCCTCTCCCGCCATGTTTACTCCTCTGGGGCTGCTGGACGGGAGCAGCCCCAGCCGTGTACGAGCTCCTCGTACCGTGAGGCACAGAAGCAGAGCGTCGCCACCCGTACCCCTCCGGCCCAGCCTAGAGGGCGGGGACGGCGACGCTCTAAGTCGCGGGCGCCCGACAGAAGGCCCGACCTGAGGGTCGTCCTTCAGTCGAGGAAGTCCGCGGCTAAGCGGCCCTGACAGTTGAGGCTCAGGGCCGTTGAGGGCAGCCCCTCGCGAGCGGGTTTGCACCGCACCCCCGGGTGCGGGTTTCAAACCCCCTCAAGGCCCTCAGGAGGAGGAGCTAGTTCAGGAGTGTCCTGCCAGTCCTCTGTTACAGGTCTCCGAGCTAGTTCCTCGAGTAAATCCAGACACCAGTCTCGAGAGGCTGGTACCCTTAGTAAATTTTCTGGCAGCGTGGAAACTACTGCCAAATATTTCAAAGTGGGTCCTGCGTACTGTAGAGAAAGGTTATGCTATCCAGTTCGGCTCCAAGCCGCCACCTTTCAGCGGGGTATTTCCAACATTAGTAAGCCCCGAGCAGGGTCTGGTAATGGAACAAGAAGTAGATACTCTTCTGAGGAAGGAGGCCATCGAGGTGGTCCCTCCTCAAGACAGGGAATCCGGGTTCTACAGCCGGTACTTCATTCAGGTCAGACAGGTCGTGTCACAGATCAGGTCCAAGGACTGGTTCGTCACGATAGATCTAAAAGACGCTTATTTTCACGTCTCCATCCTTCTTCAGCACAGGAAGTTCCTCAGGTTCGCTTTCAGGGGCGAAGCGTCCCAATACAGGGTTCTTCCGTTCGGCCTAGCTCTCTCACCCAGAACTTTTACGAAGTGTGTGGATGCTGCGCTGGCTCCATTGCGACTCCAGGGCATCCGCATACTCAATTACATAGACGACTGGCTGATCCTAGCCAGCTCGGAGCAGTTAGCGGTTCAGCATCGAGGTGTTGTTCTCGCTCACATGCAGAAGTTAGGGTTGAGACTCAACGCCAAGAAGAGCGTCCTCTCTCCATTACAGAGGACTACTTATCTGGGCGTGGTGTGGGATTCATCCACGATGCGGGCACGATTGTCACCTGCTCGGATAGAGTCCATACTCACTGCAGTAAATGCGGTCAAGCTAGGCCAGTCACTCACTGTCAAACAGTTCCAAGTACTGTTAGGTCTTATGGCAGCCGCCTCCAACGTAATACCTTTTGGACTGCTGCATATGAGACCACTACAGTGGTGGCTCAAAACCAGGGGGTTCTCCCCGAGGGGAAACCCACTCCGCAAGATCAGTGTCACGCGGCGCTGCCTACGTGCCCTGGTCATGTGGAAGAAACCCTGGTTTCTCTCTCAGGGACCGGTCTTAGGGATGCCATGCCGCCGTGTCACATTAGCGACAGACGCGTCCCTTACCGGATGGGGAGCGGTCATGAGTGGCCGCTCAGCCCAAGGCCTGTGGAGCCCGCACCATCACTCATGGCACATAAATTGCCTAGAGATGCTGGCGGTGTTCCAGGCCCTCAGGAGTTTTCTACCAGACCTAAGAAACTGTCATGTCCTTGTTCGTACAGACAGCACAGCGGTAGTTTATTACATAAACCATCAAGGAGGAATCCGCTCACGCCCCTTATTCAAGCTGGCGTATCGGATCCTCCTGTGGTCTCAAGGAAAACTCCTCTCCCTGAGAGCAATCCACATTCCTGGACATCTGAATGTGGGAGCAGACGTCCTGTCGAGGCAGGGGCCGAGGCCCGGGGAATGGATGCTCCACCCAGAGGTGGTGAAGCAGATATGGAGAGTTTTTGGCCAGGCACAGGTGGACCTGTTTGCGACTCAAGAGACATCGCACTGTCCCCTCTGGTACTCTCTAGAGCCTCCAGCTCCACTGGGGCTGGACGCCATGGCACAGACGTGGCCGAGGCTACGTCTGTACGCCTTTCCCCCGATCGCTCTGCTCCCGGGAGTTCTGGAACGGGTCCGTCGGTTTCAAGTGCGGCTGCTACTAGTAGCCCCGCGCTCGCCGGCACGAGTATGGTTCTCGGACCTGGTATCTCTCCTCGACGGCTCTCCTTGGGAGATTCCCGTCAGGAGGGACCTCCTGTCCCAGGTCGGGGGCGCAGTCTGCCACCCCCACCCGGAGAAGTTGAGGTTATGGGTGTGGCCCCTGAGGGGGCGCAACTCATAGGAGCGGGTCTCCCTACTGAGGTGGTTGAGACCCTTCTCCAATCCAGAGCTCCCTCTACGAGGAAACTGTATGGCCTCAAGTGGAACCTGTTTGCGAGATGGTGCTGCGAGCGCCACTTAGACCCAGTCAACTGCCCAGTCGGTACAGTTTTGGAGTTCCTACAGTCTCGCCTGTCCGCAGGGCTAGCTCACTCCACCCTGAAGGTTTACGTGGCGGCTATAAGTGCCTACCACGCCCCTCTAGGTGGTCTCTCAGTGGGCAGAGAGCCCTTGGTCATACGGTTCCTCCGCGGTGCGCTCAGGTTGAGGCCTCGAGTGACACCCAGGGTCCCCGCGTGGGACCTCGCTGTGGTGCTAGAGGCTCTAAGTGAGCCCCCTTTTGAGCTGATAGAGGAGTCTACGGATCGCATACTTACAATAAAGACAGCGCTTCTGTTAGCACTGACCTCCCTCAAGAGAGTAGGCGACCTGCAGGCCTTGTCAGTGGCCCCGTCCCACTTAGAGTTTGCCCCAGGGATGGCAAAAGCCTTTTTGTATCCCAGGGTCGGGTACGTCCCGAAGGTCCCCTCCCTAGCACCGCAGCCGATAACGCTGCAGGCGTTTTATCCTCCTCCATACGTGGAGCCAGGTCACAGGAAGTTAAATTGCATGTGCCCAGTCAGAGCTTTAGACGCTTACGTCCACAGAGCTGCCACGTGGCGTAAAACAGAGCAACTGTTCGTCTGTTACGGCCCCCCTAAGAGGGGGAGCCCGGCTTCAAAGCCCACTATTAGTAGATGGATCATCGATGCCATAACTACTGCTTACGAGTCCTCTGATCTCCCCTCGCCGATGGGACTCAAGGCTCATTCTACTCGGGGCATGAGTGCCTCGAGAGCTCTGACTGCAGGTGTCCCCTTAGAAGACATCTGCAAAGCTGCGGGTTGGTCCTCGCCCCTAACCTTCGTTAGGTTTTATGAGCTTGACCTCAGAGCCGCTCCAGGCTCTGCTGTGCTCTCGGCCTAGTGCGCTAGGCCTAGAGAGTCAGCCACCTCCCTAGCCAGGAGAAGACTTCTCAAGGCGCATCTTTCTGCGGAAAGAAGAGAAGTGAGTTTCGCCAAACTAATGAGATCTGCAAAACTAAGAAATACTTAGCCTGTTGTCCGTGGAAAATTAGACAAAGGCTCTTACTCTCGCGTTCTGACACTACCAACAGACCGAGCGTTCAGTCCCTCTTGTCATGGCTGAAACCCCAGACAAAGGGCTAAGACCCCTCGTGTGCCCGAGGGCCGAGGGGTGCCTCCCGCACTGACTGGCGAACCAGGCGGAGGTCTCTATTCTCGTGTGCCTGCGGGCCGAGAACTTTACAGCCCTCTTGTCCGCGGAATGCTAGACAATGGCTCACTTGTCCTCGTATTCTGACGCAGTATGCAATCAGACCGAGTGTAATGCGGTCCCTCTGGTTCCGGAAACTACCTTGACCAAGGACTAAGACTCCTCGTCTGCCTTAGAACAAGGCCGAGGAGTGCCTCATGCACTGGCCGGCTACCAGGCTGAGGCCCCTACTGTCTTCCCCGTGAGCCCGAGGGCCGGGGATTGCAGTGCCCTCTTGTCCGCGGAATGCCGACAATGGCCTTATCTCTCGCATCCTGGCATAGCGCAGGCCGAGCCTTGGATCCCTCTTGCTCTGGCTGCACCCCCAGGCAAAGGATCACCCACTCCTCGTGCGCCCGAGGGCCGAGGAGCCTGGAGGTCAAGCTCACAGTCCTCGTGGGTCTACGGACCGGGGACTACACACACCATCTGTCCGCCGAGTGCTAGACAGTGGTCATTCGGTCCCTCTTGTTCTGGCTGACTCCCAGACAAAGGACTAAGACTCTGCGTGTGCCTGAGGGCCGCGGAGTACCTCTCGTTCTGGCTGGCGACCAGACAGAGGAAGACTACCATTCCTCGTGTGCCTAAGGGCCGAGGACTACAGGGCCTCTTGTCCGCGTAATGCTAGACAAATGCTCTTTACCTTTCCACCTGCTGGCACAGACACTGCGCAGGGTTCGGAAATTATGGGGACGTAGGTAGTCTCGTTCCCCATAGCATTTCTAGACGCGGCTCGAGTTCCCGGAAGGGAACGTCTCGGGTTACTATTGTAACCTTAGTTCCCTGAGGGAACGAGACGCCACGTCTCGGACCATAATTCCCGCCCCCTGCGGCGCTCGCTTCATGCTAGAGCTGCCACGGGCGTCAAACGCACGTGCTTTATACTTCCTGGTCGATGACGTCTTCGCGCCTGTGACGTCACCCCCGTCGTTAATTGGTTGCAAGACATGATTCAGAGTGCGGCCCGCCAATGGCGTTCCCCATAGCGTTTCTATACGCGGCGTCTCGTTCCCTCAGGGAACTAAGGTTACAATAGTAACCCGAGACGATAGTATATATCCTCACTAATTTTTCTCTTTTCCAAATCTTATAATCTTACACTACATAAACCATTGACTTTCTCTCAAGTGTGTCAGCATGGGTAAGTCTTATCGAGACATGTCTAAGTGAAGAATCAAATGACACCCCAGTTCTGACACACAAGACAGAAAGAATGCTTACAATTTCACTCTGCCTCGGCTGCTTACTCACACAAGTGCGCACACGCACAGACTACATATATCTTTCAAGGGATCGACTCCTCCGAGTTATCAACTCTCAGCAATCTTCAAATAAAAACCTTCTTTCCTAACATATATCACAAAGACTACAGATATCTTTCTGGGGATCGACTCCTTCGAGTTATCATATCAACTCTCATCAATCTTCAATTAAAACCTTCTTTCCTAACATATATCACAAGACTATTACAGGATTTTCCACCTTATTTCAGGGTAATCTCCGGTACCATAAACAATTCCTGCGCGCCTTAATACCTTATACTCATATTTTACTATATCTATAACTACTTTTACCAAACTATACTGCAATACTCTTAATTCTAGATACAGTTAACCTTTTAAACCATGTTAGCCAACAGTTAATTCTGAATTCAAAACCTCTATTTATATTTTTTGATTCTTAAATTTGGGAAGAGCAGATTAAGTATTTTTACAATACCTCACGAGCAAGTCTGGACAATAAAACAAACCAAATTATAAGCAAAATTGCTTACCTATTTGTGGCCACTTGGTTGTATTAATTGCCCAGTCAAGCCCGCTGCGGTTTCCCACTCCTCTGCTCTTTTCTCCAAGTCCTGCCGGGGTCGCCAATTATGTTGTAGAATTTTCCTTTCTCAAAATAAATCTCTCAAGAGGTTTTGAAGCCAGTAAGACTTTATTGAACAAGCAACAAGGCCGAGTTTCATTTGCAAAGGTAACTCCTGATCATGTGTTCTGTAGTCCCATATATACTCCTAATACTGTCACTGTACCCCTTCTATACATCATTGTATTTTAGGACCAGACAGTTTTTACCATATATGGGTTTCAAGACAGAACAGTTCCTGAAGGTATATCAATAGCTGTTGTGTATTTCTGGCTCCTGACCAAGTTCTTTTACATGGCTATGTATTTTCCAAGCTTTAAATAGTTAGTCACTACAATCTTAAACACATAATTTCTACCCACAATCAGAAGAGTACTAGTAAATAATAGTAGAATAGTTTTCTCATATAAACAGACATAATTCTATATATTACATTGAATGAAGGTCAATGAAAATCTTCCACACCTTTAGTCTGGTTTGTATGGCTGTTATAAAACTGCTACAGCAGCCAAACAAAATCTGCTTTTACAAACGTTAAGCTCAAGACCCCAACTAATGCAAACACTGACCACTGTGATGGTTTCTTAAAAAATGTGATTTTCTCCTTTGGTGATTCTGCTTATTAACATCAGGCGTCTTCAATAATGATCAATCATCACTTAATTAATCACTAATTATCTCATTAACTTTACCTTCTGTTAAATTAAAACCATTAATTCAAGTTAAAAAATTGTATTTAGATCATGTTTAGTTAATGTCATCCGTTCATGTTAAATGAACACAAATATTTCAAGCTGGTTTAATATCATCCATTGTTGTTAAGATAATGTGGTGGAATCACGTGGAAACGCTGTCCATGATTAAATCATGTTCAACCAAAGAGCTATTTTTTTGAGTGTGGTATGGTGTCCCAAGAGGAGAGTAGGAGTGAAATGTTTCCCTTTCTGCCACCTAAGTCATGTTCCAACTCCTTGGTGTCCTTTTATCTTGCTTTGCCTAGTGGAGAAGTATCATCTGAAGTCTCACTAGCTGTTCAACAACTCGCACTCAAGGCTGATACCACTTCAGATTTCCAGAGTCATTTAGAGAGGTTGATGAGGGAATGGCCTATGGTATGCACTAATAAAGTAGGACACTCTTCGGTAATTAAACATTGCATCAATACTGCAGATGAGGTTCCTCTCCGTAGGAGAGCATACCGTGTATCTGGGGAGAAACAACAATTTATTGATCAGGAGTTTAAGGAAATGTTGACCAATAATATAATTCGGCCTTCCAACTCACCATGGGCTTCTCCTGTGGTTATTGTTCCCAAGAAGAATGGTGGATCACGGTTTTGTGTAGACTTCCGTGGACTGAACTCAAAAACTTACTTGGATGCTTATCCGATGCCACAGATACAAGATATTTTGGGGTCTTTACATGGAGCAAGAGTTTTCAGTACTTTGGATCTGAAAAGTGGATATTGGCAGGTGTAATTAGAGCCAGAAAGTATTCCTAAAACTGCTTTTGTGACATCTTCAGGATTATTTGAATTTTTACGTTTACCCTTCGGTCTCAAAAATGCCGCAGCTTCATTTCAGCGTTTAATGGAGTGTGTACTGTGAGAAATCAAGGGAAAGTGTTGTTTTGTCTACATAGATGATATTGTGACATATTCAAAGGATGAAAATGAAATCTGCTGCACCTCAATCAAGTTTTCCGCTGCCTACATCAAGCTGGGCTGACTTTAAACCTTAAAAAGTGCAACATGTTGCAAAGGTCTCTAACTTTTCTTGGCCATGTGATTTCAGGGGAAGGCATTAAGACAGATCCTGCTAAGATAGCATCAGTGAGTCAGTTTCCGGTGCCTCAATCTTTAAAAGATGTGCAACGGTTTTTAGGACTTGATGGGTGGTATCACAGATTTGTACCACGATTTTCCGAAAAAGCAGCCCCTTTACATGCTTTAAAAAGGAAGGGAGCCACTTGGGTATGGACAGAATCCTGCCAAGAAGCATTTGAAGCTATTAAGAATGATCTCACTCAAGCCCCTGTCCTGATTTCCCCAGACTTCACCAGACCATTTAAGGTGCAGACAGATGCCAGTGAGAAAGGACTGGGAGCAGTTCTGACGCAAGATATAGAAGGAGAAGAGCATGTGGTAGCTTATGCTTCACGCTTACTTCAGGGAGCTGAAAGAGCATACTCAGTGTCTGAGAAGGAATGTTGTGCTGTTCTATGGGCTGTGGAGAAGTGGCGTCCCTACTTAGAGGGTAGACCCTTCGAAGTTATAACTGATCATGCAGCATTGACTTGGGTTTTTAGTCACCCCAAACCCTAATCAAGATTGACACGGTGGGCTATACAGCTGCAAGAATTTACGGTCAAGTATCGAAAAGGTCAATGCAATGTGGTTCCAGATACCTTATCCCGAAGTCTGGAAGACACTGCGATGGTTAACATGGTGAAGCAGGTGAAGTCTTCAAGTCCAATAGTAACACCTTCAAGCCTGCCTGTGGATTGGGCTGAAATGGCCAAAGCTCAGCAAGGGGATGATGAAATAAAGGAACTAATTGAGAAGGCCTGTACTCAAACAGACATGGATCCCTTAAGAATCCATTATGTTGAGAAGAATGGCTTTCTATTTCGTAGTGTCCCAGATGGACAGAAAGGGCAGAAATTTCAGTTGGTGGTGCCAAAGTGCTTGCGCAAAGAATTCTTGAAATATGCCCACGACAATCCTCTGAGTGGACACTTTGGTCGTCTCAAAACTCTTTTGAGATTGGTGGATATGGTGTACTGGCCCAGTTTACGATCAGATGTTTGGAAGCATTGCAAAGAGTGTCAAGTGTGCCAAATGTATAAACCTACTATCTCCAAGTTGGCTGGCTACTTGCAGAACACCCAAGTGGTGGAGCCAGGATATATGCTAGGAGTGGACCTGATGGGACCTTTTCATAAAAGTCCAAGGCAAAATGAGTATCTCTTGGTGATAGTGAATTATTGTACTAAATGGGTGGAGTTATTCCCTCTACGTGTAGCAAAAGCACCTCAAATAGCTCAAATCCTGGTTAATGAGGTTTTCACTAGATGGGGTACTCCCGTCTACTTGGTTTCTGATAGGGGAGCACAGTTTATTTAGTATGCAAGCAATGGGGTGTAACCCAAAAGCTTACTACTGCCAGTCATCCTCAAACTAATCTCACAGAGCGTATTAACCGTACGTTAAAAACTATGATAGCCTCATATGTGAATGAACATCATCGTCACTGGGATTGCTGGCTTGCGGAATTCAGATTTGCCATTAATACAGCCTGGCAAGAGAGCACGAGTTTTACTCCAGCTGAAATTGCTCTGGGGCGAAAGTTGAAAGGGCCAGTAGAGCGAGCCCTGTCAAGTCCACCTGACCCTAGTAATCCTGCTTATGCAGTGCTGGAACGATATGAGAACCTACTGAAGTCAGTGAAAGAGAATGTGGAACAAGCTCAAAGGAAGCAAGGGCGCTATTATAACCTTCGAAGAAAACATGCTCAGTATCAGGCTGGGGAGTTGGTATGGGTGCGCTCTCATCCCTTGTCAAGGGCCAGTGAAGGCTTTATGTCTAAATTATCTGCCAAGTGGAAAGGTCCAGCCAAAATTCTAAAATGTTTGGGTCCAGTTAATTGTTCTGTTGCATTTTTGGATGATCTTGAGCATCCAGACACTTTTCATGTGCAGAACCTGAAACCTTTTTATGGTTATATTAAACCTTCCAATTAAGGGGAGGATATGTAACAGTGTTTTGAACTGTACATGGTTTTCAGTAGTTTTAGTAGTTCATCCTCACCACCAGGGGGTCTTAGTGAGCTTCCTGGGTAGGATAAAAGATCAGGAAGTTGTAGAGTGAGAGAGAAGACAGCATGGTGTGGCTCATGTTTCTAACCTTCCTTGAGAGATCCTTGTTGAGAAACTAAGTGTTTGCTGCTCAATTGTAAGTAAAAGTTTGTTTATAAATGTTAAGTGGTTTATTGATTTAGTTTTGATATTTGTCTGTATGTAGTTATGAGGCAACAGTTATTTTACTTTGAGGTTGCCATTCACATAATTTCTATGAATGGGTTTTGTTTTGTTTATTTGAATGTTTGTATTGTTTTGTAGAAGGATTTTGTTTATGGGATTCCTCTCCTTATGCCTCGGCACATGGCTTGGGAATTATGTGGAGGTGCTGAAGAACCAGGGCAAATGGGACATTTTCTATATTCTGAGTCTGGACTGTTTCTCAAGTACAAGTGACTTTCCCTTTATAAGACTGTGTGGTTTATTCAACATTGGGGTACCCATAAATAGTGTGAATGGAAGTCTTTGA
>NC_133367.1:48744249-48771262 GCF_049309525.1 Garra rufa | reverse complement strand
CTTTAGGCTCACAGCCACATTAGCCAGAGCTTACTTTGCCGAATTTTTGCCAAGAGTGGCTCACATATGTGTTAAGATAACAGGGCCACATTTGCCACATCTTCTCTGGACCACTTTAGGCTTACAGCCACATTAGCCAGAGCTTACAGTGCCGAATTTTTGCCAAGAGTGGCTCACATGTGTTTTAAGATAACAGGGCCACATTTGCCATATCTTCTCTGGGCCACTTTAGGCTCACAGCCACATTAGCCAGACTTTACTTTGCCGAATATTTGCCAAAAGTGGCCCACATATGTGTTAAGATTACTGGGCCATATTTGCCATATCTTCTCTGGACCACTTTAGGCTCACAGCCACATTAGCCAGAGCTTACTTTGCCGAATATTTGCCAAAAGTGGCCCACATATGTGTTAAGATTACTGGGCCATATTTGCCATATCTTCTCTGGACCACTTTAGGCTCACAGCCACATTAGCCAGAAGTTACTTTGCCGCATATTTGCCAAAAGTGGCCCACATATGTGTTAAGATTACTGGGCCGTATTTGCCACATCTTCTCTGTACCACTTTAGGCTCACAGCCATATTAGCCAGAGCTTACTTTCCCGAATATTTGCCAAAAGTGGCCCACATATGTGTTAAGATTACTGGGCCACATTTGCCACATCTTCTCTGGACCACTTTAGGCTCACAGCCACATTAGCCAGAGCTTACTTTGCCGAATATTTGCCAAAAGTGGCCCACATATGTGTTAAGATTACTGGGCCATATTTGCCATATCTTCTCTGGGCCAATTTAGGATCATAGCCACATTAGCCAGAGCTTACAGTGCCGAATTTTTGCCAAGAGTGGCTCACATGTGTTTTAAGATAACAGGGCCACATTTGCCATATCTTCTCTGGGCCACTTTAGGCTCACAGCCACATTAGCCAGACCTTACTTTGCCGAATATTTGCCAAAAGTGGCCCACATATGTGTTAAGATTACTGGGCCATATTTGCCATATCTTATCTGGGCAACTTTAGGCTCACAGCCACATTAGCCAGAACTTACTGTGCCGAATATTTGCCAAGAGTGGCCCACTTATGTTTTATAATAACTGGACCACATTTGCAACTACACATGTGGGCCACTTTGGGTTTAGACCCAGAATTCTCCTAAACGACTATGCCACAGGTTTGCCAAATGTGGCCCACATTTGTCCTCTGACATTTGGGCCAAATTTATCATTTACCACATGGGCCACATTAGTTTCACTTCCAGATTACATTTTGCCATAAGTGCCGCATCAATGCCTTAAACGGCCCATATATGATTTGGGATCTTTGGCCCACATTTGCTATTGTATAGGTGGGTCACTTCAGGCTCACATCCATTTTGTCTGGGCCAAAGGAAGACCACCAGTGCCGCATAACTGCCTAAAGTGGCCCACATTCGTATGCTATCTGGGTATGTCAGGCCTTACGGGTGCGGTGTTTCTGCAATTAGTAGACTATGGAAAAATAAAGCTTAGGGCAATACAACGTTGCAATCAAATTAATAATAATCTAAAAATAATAAATGCATCCAGGCAGCTTGGCGCGACTTGCCTGGGACGCTACAAAGTCGCGAGTCGTGGTTTGAAGTCATGATTTACCAGCTCAAAAACCTGCGTGGATCGCAGAATAATTCTTCCCCGATCGTGTGAGGCTTTTTACATTTGGCTATTCACAGGGCTGCAAGAAACAATGCTTGCTGTGTTTTTTTTTTTTTCAGGTACTGTCGTGATGAGTGGTGTAGTGGAGGGTATTAGCGGCGCCGGCTTGCTTTGAAATATATTTGATGATTGCGCCTGATTTGCCTTAGTCAGTCGTACCTTCTGCTTGATGTATTCTTCTTTCTTTCTTTGGAAAAAAAATCCTTACTTTTATTTGCATGCTCCGGCTGAATTGATGTGAGATGTCGGTTGAGTTTATATGGTTCAGCGCTTTAACGGATAAAATCTTCAAGCACAAGGGTGCACTGTGGTCTGCCATCACTATATTCCATAAAGCTATATTTTATGTAGGAGGAGTCATCAAATTTACGCAATTTAGTTTTTTTTCACGCTATGCTGTTTATTAACCCTCTCAACTGAAACACTGCATCCTCTATCTAAAAACGTATCCATTTAAAAGAGTCTTTAGCATTTATCAGCGTGTTTACGGCTAACCGTTCTGTGCACTAGCACATCAATGAACGTTTTGGTGACATTTCAGCATTGTAAGCAGAGTAAAAATTTTATTTTATTATTTGTTTAATATTTAATTTAAAAAAATACAGCATAGTTTACATGTTAACAATCCTGACGTACATACACGTAAAATATATATTTTTAATAATTTTCTAATCTAGATTCTGGAATTTCTATGCGGCCCCCCTAGCGCCATCTGGTGGCTCCCCAGGGGGCCGCGGCCCCCAGTTTGAGAACCACTGATTTATGGTCACAGTAGGCACTTTGTGGGCATTAGGAAGACTATGATGAAGTTTAAGTGATTAGGGGACAAAATAGGCATTCCGTGGCACTGAGGAAGACTATGTTGAAGTTTAGGTGGTTAGGGGTCAAAACAGCCGATCGCAGTGCGTTGGCGCCCCAGAGCTGTCCATACATAGCCTATGGGCTGTTTTAGCATCCATACCTGAATTTTGGGCAAGCATCCCACTCACCATCCAAATAAGCGGCTCGTGTTGTCCACAAAGTGCATGCGAGCCCACGTACCGACTATGAAGACAATGACAACTTTTTTGAGTTGAAAAAGTACCACAAACTCCTAGACTTGACCATGTTTCCAATAGTGCATATAGAGGACGACAGGCCCCTAACCCCGAGAGACAGGGAGGAACACCTGACCCGCCAAGAAGGTGGCGCTCTTTACTAAAACCCTTCACTTTAGAAGCCCACTCCACAGAGTGGTGATACTAGTCCACTTAGAGAGGGCTGGAAGCTTGGAAGGGAGCCCCTCAAGGCAGGATTCTAATAAGGAGGTCTGTAAGGTCTGAGAGTCCAGCAAAACTGCCCAGGGGCATTTCATCCCAGTAAACAGGTCCCAAATAACAACCAATAGCTAGAAAAAAGTATGTGGATCCTACTCACTTAGATATATGAGGTCAGGGTATGAAGATTGGGTGGATGCCCAAAAAAGATACTCTCAGGGCAGGACACAGAGAGAGTGACTCAGTCAGGAGACCTCTAAGGCATGCGTGTCCAGCCAGGGGTGTCCAGGAACCTCCGGGATCATTCCTAAGAGCTTACCTGGACAGAGGACCGTAGTCCTAGATGTACTGCTGTAGCGGGGACCTAAAGGCCAAGAGACATCCTGAGATATCTATGTGTGTAGGAAGGGCTGCCAGAGGTGGAACTGACCAAAAGCACCCAGACCACAAAGAGTAGGAGGAAGGGGAAAAATGAACACACAGCTAGCCTCAGATAGCTGCAATTAAATAAGTCTGTCCTTCCATACCGGGAATCAAGCAAGAACAGAGCCGCTGATATTACCGTGAGAGGCGAACAGACTCATGCAAAAACTGGAAAACAGTAAACACTCACCACCCTCCTTTGCTAATGTATCGCAATGAGCACACCAGTTCCCTCGAGAGCTGGACACGCTGTTATTCACCACACACACATAGCCAACAAGCTTGTTAAAATGGGTATGAGTAGCATGCCTCTCGCAAGAAACAAGCAATGAATGCAACAATTGCAATCTACTCCCTCAAGAGCTGATTTTGCTTACTCCTCACCATGCACACACAGCTAGAATCGTATAAAAAGCTGCGGGTATCAGAGCGTGCCTTTTTAACAAGAAACAAGGAATGAATGCAACGATTACAAACTCAATTCCCTGCGCAAAAAAAGACTCCCTCATGTGCTGAAAGCGCTTGCTCGTCACCACGCACGCCAAACACGAACCTTTATTTCAAAACCTCAGGTGAGAGAACATGCACTCAGACAAAAAGTCAGTGAAGACAAAGAAAAAGAATGTTGTGTTTTGCCCCTGTATACTGTTGTCATGCCGGAAGTGATGTCATAGGCTGTCGCTGGCCAATTCCATCGTCGTTTTTATATATATTCTACAGACACGAGTCACGCTAACACCACTCCCCATAGAGGACGCTGTTTGAAGTTCCTGCGAGAGGGAACCATTATGTGCAAATCAAGACCAATACAAATTTGTAATGGAAACTTATACAAACCAATATGTAATATTGGAATATGCCCAAAACACACTATGTAATGGAAATTATTTGGTAATGGTTTTAATGGTTATTGGCTGATGGTTTGTAATGATTTTGTAATGAAAAACATTAGGACTTCTGTAATGGTTTCTATTGCTTTTTTCCACAGGATAATTATCTTAGTTGTCTGATTAGTCATTCTTTCCCACCTGTGTTAATTTATTAACTCATTAGTCCCTCATTAGGTGTAGTACTTATAGCTCCGCATTTCCTTAGTTTCTTTGTCCTGTCTACATCGTGTTAAGAGCGTGTTAATTCTAGCTTCCTTTGTTCTCCTTTGAGTTTCTTCCCCCAATGACCCTGTGACAGCATGCATGTTTTGTATACTTGTTTGTGATGAAATGGTTGGAATTTAGCACAGCACCATTCAGCCATTGTCTAAATTGGTTTCGGCTGTTACATCACAAGTTTTAAGGTTTCACTTGAACAGTAAAACAACAGAAATCAGAGACAGAGTGATACTCGTCATAATATGAAAACCACGCCCACCGGGAGGGAAAACATTCCAACCCTCTCCATTGACTTAGAATTGCAGGAAGTTGCCTCCTTGTCACTTCTGACTTATAAAAAACAAACAAAAAAAAAAAAAAAAAAACAGAAGAATGTGTACAGTAAACAAGCTGATAAACCAAGAAGTACATATAAGCTGTCAACCAAAAAAAACAAAAAAAACAAAAAAAAAACGAGCATTTAAGGACACAGAAGTTGAGTACTGGAGGGAATATGCCCAAAACACACTATGTAATGGAAATTATTTGGTATTGGTTTTAATGGTTAATGGCTTGTAATGGTTTTGTAATGAAACACATTAGGACTTCTGTAATGGTTTCTATTGCTTTTATCCGCGGGGTAGTTATCTTAGTTGTCTGATTAGTCATTCTTTTCCACCTGTGTTCATTTGTTAACTCATTGGTCCCTCATTAGGTGTAGTACTTATAGCTCCGCATTTCCTTAGTTTCTTTGTCCTTTCTGCATCGTGTTAAGAGGTTATGTTCTCCTGATTTCCAGTGTGGACTTATTAAAGACTGTTTATTTTGAGTTCTAGCCTCTTTCGTGCTCATTTGAGTTTCTTCCCCCAACGACCCTGTGACAGCATGCATATTTTGTATACTTGTCTGTGATGAAATGGTTGGAATGCAGCACAGCACCATTCAGCCATTGTCTAAATTGGTTTCGGTTGTTACATCACAAGCTTTAAGGTTTCACTTGAACAGTAAAACAAAAGAAATCAGAGACAGAGTGATACTCGTCAAAATATGTTAACCACGCCCACCAGGGGGGAAAACAGTCCAACCATCTACACTGACTGGGAAAGTTGCCTCCTTGTCACTTCTAAATTATATATAAAAAAAACAGCATACAAGCTGAAAAACCCATAAGTACATATAAGCTGTCAAAAAAAAAAAAAAGAGCATTGAAGGACACAGAAGTTTAGCACTGGAGGGAAACGTAATCGGCCACAGGATACTTTTAAAAGTAATCTTAAGACTTATTTATTTATTCAAGCTTTTAATTAGCTACTTTTTGGGCTGTTATGTTTTCGGTGTTGTTTTGACCCTTTTTATATTGTATGTTATTTCTGATTTAAACTTTGTTGTGAAGCACTTTGTGGCCCTTGTCTGTGAAAGGTGCTATATAAATAAAGATTACTTACTTACTACTTTTTAGCTTGTTTACTATACACCTTGTCACTGTAACACGTGCAGAGAGAAACGAAGAGCCAGGGAAGGTACGAGGTACCGGGGTAGTAAAACAAACACGTCGAAACTTTAAAAAAACAAAACAGAGGAGCAAAACAAACACGTAGAGACTTTATCACCGGACAATGGGAGAGAGGGACTGAGGACTTTTTATACACTGAGACAGGGGAGTGGCTACAAATGAGATAACAAGGGAAAGTACAAATATGGACGATACTGAACCAAATGGAAATGAACCAAAAGGGGCAACCAACGGAATAAACCAAATACACTAGAAACACAGGGGAAAAACACTACACAGCAAAATCTCCAGTGTTAAAATCGTACTGTTAAGGACTTTTAGAGTAAAGAGTTAAACTGATACCCCTTCAGAGTGCCGTATCATAATTTAGCCCTTTGGTAACAAAACATAGTGCCTTTGTTAGTCACTGAGAAGTAGTAACTTAAAAAAACTGAATCATGAAACAGCACTGTGGGAAAAGTGAGACGTAAAATGTCTCAAAGGGGGAATATGAGGAATATTTTTATTAATCAAAATCAAGTGTAATCAATGTGACTATAGCCATTTATACATCAAGTTATTTCACTTTTATAATCATGCATTGCCTCTGTGAATGTGCAGACACACCTCATATGCTTAAGATGCACATCCCTGGTTCAACCTTAGACACAAGCTATAGGAGGGGGGGGGCTCCTCCTTAACTAAGCTGCACATTCCTGGTTTTACCTTAACGTAAATGGCTAATGACAAGTAAACTGGAGGCACGGCCAAATATGGGAACATTAACCATAGGTATGAAATGTATAGAACACGCCATGAAGTAAACTATATAAAAGAGGGCACCAATAGAGACCCGAGAGATTCTCCTGCAGGGTCTCTCATTCCTTGTTACTTTGTAAATAAAGTCTTATCTTCTGGCTTCAAAACCCCAAGACTTATGTGATCTTTCAAAGCAGCGAGGGGAAAACCACCTCAACATCTTGCGCTGTGGCTCTGGCTCTGGCTCTGGGCTAGCAGACATAATGTTAGGCTTGTGATATTTGGCTGTAATTTGAATTTTGTTCACTGACTCCTCAGAAGCTTCCACAGTGGATGAGGAGCCAGTGACCGACAGAGCAAATTTCAAGCGACCCTCAAGGACCACGAAGTATTGATTTCAGTGGTTCAATGAGTCGATGGCAAAAGAAGTCTATGAGTGCACAGTCCAGGAAATCAGAGTGGTGAATAATGTGGTCCTTGAGAGGCCTATTACCTTGTTTCCTGAAGGTGAAGCTGATGACTGGGTTCATGTAGCGATGCTGGTGAGTAAAGCTACTGTATCCGGGGTGGCGAAGTATTCTGTTACAAACGGGACTCGACGACAGCGTTGGTGGATCCAAATGCGAGCTTTTATTTTACAGATTGTAGTCAGGACAGGCAGGGTCAATCACCAACAAACAGGACATCCAGGCCAAGACAAAAGCGTAATCCAGTGAGAAGGGCAGTCCAAAGTAGCAAAAGAAACAAACCAATGAAACTAGGAAACTAAGAAAACTATGACTGAAACTAGGAAACAAAACAAGACTAGGACAGTAAAACTAGGAAACAACAAGGCTAGGAAACAGGGAAAACGCTTGGTAGAGTCCGCAAGAGCAAAACAATAATTTGCAACCTCCTGTTTGGCATGGCCTTCTTTATATGGCTGCCAAACAGGAAGTAACCAGCGAAGCAGCAGAGGGTGCAGTAACAGTCAGTGAGAGGCAAGGGCTCTCTCTTCTGGCCTGGCGTAACAATAAGAGCACATATGGACAAACAGTTACATGAACTGTTTTTGTGTCATATCAAATAATACAATATACCATTTTAATATATATTGTAAACATATATGGTCATCACATGCAATACCATATAAAAGTTAACAATATATATACTTTCAATATATGTTTATCTACCCATTGTGGTAACACTTTCTATGAAGCCTGTATTTATAATGCATTATAAGAACATTCTTAATGCATTATAATGCATGCATAATGCCTTATAAACACCATTATAATATGGTATATAATTTTATAAATAATCATAACAACAGTTAAAATGCACTATAATACTTACCTTTTTGTGCTTATAACGTTGATGAGTACAATGCATTATAGCACCAGATGAAGTCTCCATTTATAATCCTTCATACGGGTATTATTAATGTATTATAGTGAACACGTAATGCCTTATAAACACAATTATGATTTGTTGTATCATCTAATTAATAATTATAAAAACAATAACAATGCATTATAATACTTACCAGACCAGATGAAGCCTGCATTTACAACGCATTACAAGGGCATTCTTAATGTATTATAATGCATAATAAGAACATACATATAAGAACACCCTTATAATGCATTGTTAATGCAGTCTTCATCTGGTGTTATAATGCATTGTACTCATCAAAGTTATAAGCACAAAAGGTAAGTATTATAGTGCATCGTAACTGTTGCTATGATTATTTATAAAATTATATAACATATTATAATGCTGTTTATAAGAATGTCCTTGTAATGCAATATAAATACAGGCTTCATAGAAAGTGTTACCCAAATGGTACTTTGGGAAATTCATATGTTATAAACATATATCTACATATATCCAGAAGATGGATATATGTGATAACGATATATTGCCCTATATTCAACATATGTGAGAGTAGCACTTCTGATATAGGAACATATATGTCATATATTACATTTCCGTATGGGAACAGCCATGATGTGACAAGACTGTAGATGACCACATCTTCACCTTCAGACCCTAATTGACAAATACATTAACCAAAACATAACCAAAATATTTGCTTGCTTTGTGTGACGGTGCAAACAGAGACGAGGAAGCAAATGCAGTGAAATGGATGTTTATTGAAGACAAACAAGATGAACAAACTGCAACGTGGTGAAATCTCTCGGCTGGGTGACACAGGGGCTTGATGGCTGTGATGACGTGGCGTGATGATCCCGTGAAGGTGAGTAAATCCAGGTGAACACTGACGAAATACACATCCAACTGAGATGAAGACACGACCAACAATCCCGACACGAACCCAATCCAGAATGAACTATCGACAGGAGAGATGAGAACGAGGTGAGTATATATAGCCGGAGATGATGACCTGTGGAGGACTGATTGGCAGCGTGCTGGGGAGCATGACGTAACACACACACACGCACACAACACATGATCACGAGACAGAGAAAAACACAACAGATGCATGCACCGTGACAGTACCCCCTCTCCTAAGAACGTCTCCTGACGTTCCCAGCCTCCTGCACCTGTTGATTAAATTCATCAATAAGAGAGTGATCCAGTATGTCTCTGGCAGGCACCCAACTTCTCTCCTCCGGACCGTAACCTTCCCAGTCCACCAAGTACTGAAATCCGCGTCCCCTCCGTCTCGAGTCCAGAATGCGATTAACCGAATACGTGGGTTCCCCATCTACGAGCCGCGGCGGTGGGGGAACCGGGGCAGGCGGATTAATTCGTGCAAAAAAAACAGGTTTAATTTTGGAAACATGAAACACGGGATGAATTCTCCTGTACACTGGAGGAAGTTTGAGGCGGACTGCCACCGGACTAATGATCTTGGTGACAGCAAACGGGCCAATAAATTTGGGAGCAAGTTTATTCGAAACGGAACGCAGAGGAATGTTCTTGATAGAAAGCCACACTTTGGAACCGACGACGTATACGGGAGGCTTAGACCGGTGGCGATCTGCTTTAGCCTTGGTGCGCTCTCTCACTTGGAGCAGAGTCTCACGGGCTCTAGTCCAAGTGCGATGGCACCTCTGGACAAAGGCGTAGGCAGAGGGAACCGCGACTTCGGATTCCAGACTGTAAAAAACAGGTGGCTGGTACCCTATACTACCTTCAAATGGGGATAGGCCCGTGGATGATACTGGTAATGAATTGTGGGCGTACTCCACCATTGAGAGTTGTTGGCTCCAGGAGGAAGGGTTTCTAGTGACCATACATCACAACATTCTCTCCAAATCTTGGTTGGCTCTCTCAGTTTGCCCATTACTTTGAGGATGAAACCCCGAAGAGAGACTAACAGTGGCCCCCAGTGATTTACAAAACTCTTTCCAAAATTTGGATACAAATTGGGGTGCCTTGTCAGAGACCACGTCCGTCGGGAGGCCATGTAACCGAAAGACGTGGTCCACGACAGTTACCGCTGTCTCCTTGGCTGAGGGTAATTTGGGCAAGGGAATAAAATGGGTCGCCTTCGAGAACCGGTCCACCACGGTCAAAACTACCGTGTTGCCCTGGGAGGGCGGGAGGGCCGTAACAAAATCTAGAGCGATGTGGGACCAGGGTCTCGAAGGGACCGGCAGCGGTTGAAGGAGCCCATCTGGAGGTCTGTTAGATGTCTTACCAGTGGCGCAAACTGAACAAGCCAAAACAAAACTGCGAACGTCACGAGCCATAAGAGGCCACCAAAACCGTTGTTTGACCAAGCGTACGGTACGATTGACTCCTGGATGACACGCTACATTAGAGCAATGACCCCACTGAATAACCTCAGACCGTAATACCTCTGGCACAAATAAACGATTCGGTGGGCAAGCGTCCGGAGGCGTTACCCCTTCTAAGGCTGTTTTAACCTTCGTTTCGACCTCCCAAATGAGAGTTGAAACGATAAGCGTCTCAGGAAAAATACTCTCGGGAGTAGACGGGCGATCGGCGTGGTCAAAAATGCGCGACAAAGAATCGGGTTTGATATTTTTGGAACCCGGGCGGAAAGAGAGAGTAAAATCAAAACGTCCGAAAAAAAGCACCCACCGAGCCTGCCTAGAGTTCAACCTATTAGCAGTCTTAATATATTCGAGGTTCTTGTGATCGGTCCATACAATAAAAGGTACCCCCGACCCTTCTAGCCAATGACGCCATTCCTCTAAAGCCAACTTGACTGCCAACAACTCCCGGTAACCAATATCATAATTTGATTCCGCAGGTGACAGACGATGTGAATAAAACGCGCAAGGATGCATCTTGTCGTCTGTGGTCGAACGCTGTGAGAGAACCGCACCCACCCCCACCTCTGATGCGTCAACCTCCACCACGAACTGACGTGATGGATCAGGGGTCACAAGGATGGGAGCCGAAACGAAGCGGCTTTTCAGTTTGGTAGACGCAGCCTCAGCTGCGTCAGACCACCTGAACGTCGTTCTGGGGGAGGTTAAGGCTGTCAGAGGCGCGGCTAGTTGGCTGTAATTGCGGACGAACCGTCGGTAAAAATTGGCAAACCCCAGAAACCTCTGTAGGGCCTTACGGGAATCTGGAGTTGGCCAATCCACCACAGCCTGAACCTTCGCTGGATCCACACGAACTCCCTCAGCCGACAAGATGTACCCTAGAAAAGGAACAGACTGTGCATGAAAGTCGCATTTCTCCGCCTTGACAAAAAGCCCATTCTCTAACAGCCTTTGGAGCACTCGTCTGACGTGCTGCACATGTTCCTGGAGAGAAGAGGAAAAAATCAATATGTCGTCCAGGTAGACATAAATGAACTGATCGACCATGTCTCGCAGCACATCATTGACGAGTGCCTGAAAGACCCCTGGGGAGTTGGACAAGCCGAAGGGCATGACCAAGTACTCAAAGTGCCCCCTGGGGGTATTAAAGGCGGTCTTCCACTCATCTCCCCTCCTGATGCGAACCAAATGATAAGCGTTTCTTAAGTCCAATTTAGTGAAGACTGACGCTCCCTGCAACCTCTCGAAGGCTGAAGATATCAACGGCAAAGGGTAGGTATTCTTTACCGTGATATTATTCAGCCCTCGGTAATCAATACAAGGTCACAGAGATCTGTCTTTCTTCCCCACAAAAAAGAACCCCGCCCCCGCTGGAGAAGAGGAGGGTCGAATGAACCCGGCTGCTAGAGAATCAGAAATGTATTTCTCCATAGCCTCTCTTTCAGGAGTAGAAAGTGAATATAATTTGCCCTTAGGCGGAGACATACCTGGCAGTAAATCTATAGCACAGTCATAGGGACGATGAGGAGGGAGAGAATCAGCCCTAGACTTACTGAACACTTCCTTCAGGTCGAGGTACTCCGCGGGCACGTTACACAGATCTGTCGTCTTTTCCTGCAACACAACACCAGAAACAAACGAACAAGCAGACACAAGACAGGACTCATGACACTTAATGCTCCACTCAGACACAGACTTGAGCTGCCAATCAATCCTGGGGTTGTGTTTGATGAGCCAAGGGTGACCTAAAACAACGGGTGCATGAGGGGAGTCCAGTATGTAAAAGGAAATACTCTCACGGTGATTGCCCGACACCGTGAGAGTGACGGGTTCGGATATGGTGGTGATGGTGGGAAGAGTCTGACCGTTGAGGGCGTGGACGGCGATGGAACTACTGAGGGGAAGAAGTGGAACATGGTGAAGTACAGCAAATGAAAAATCCATAAAATTACCCTCCGCCCCCGAATCCAGTAGTGCAGTGCAACGGATGTCGTGATGATGCCATGCAAGCCTAACCGGAAGGAGGGTGGAGGTAGATCTAGACGAGGGCTTGGTAGCGGAGACCCCACCCGACAGTAGCCTCACATTTACTGCCGGGCTTGCCCTTTTACCGGACAGCTGGCAGCAAAGTGCCCAGCTGCCCCACAGTACATACACAGTCCATGGGATCTCCGCCTCTCCCTCTCCTCCCGAGTAAGCCGAGCCCGACCCACCTGCATAGGCTCGTGATCGTCGAAGGGACTGACCGCGTCTCTGCCGCTGGCTCGAGATGGGAGTCCCTCCCCAGGGGGAAGCCGAGCGGGTAACCACCGCCGCTCGGCTCGGGAGAGTCGAGCGTCCACCCGCAGTGCCAGGTCGATCAAGGCGTTGAGGTCTGCGGGCAGGTCCTCCTAGATCTCCTGCTGGACGCGGTCAGCCAGCCCATGCAGGAACATGTCCCACTGCGCCTCCTCGTTCCATCGGCACTCCGCCGACTGGGTGCGAAACTCAATAGAATAGTCTGAAACGGACCTCTCCCCCTGCTTGAGGTCGAACACCCTTTTCATCTCGGCGGCAAGTGCCGAGAACGAGGCACAACACGGATCCTGGTTTTCCCACACCGCCATGCCCCAAAGGGCTGCCTTCCCCGTTAACAGGGTGAGCGCGAACGCCACCTTGCTCTCCTCACTAGGAAACGTGCGGGGCTGTAAAGAAAAATGCATCGTACATCTAGTGAGGAAAGCTCGGCAAAAGTTCGGCTCACCACTGTACAGCTCTGGTGGGGGAAGGCGGGGCTCCGGTTGGTGGGCAGCCCCAGATGGTCCAGGAAGGGGAACCGGAGCGGCCGGCATGGGCGGCGTGGGCGACGCAGCGGGAAATTGCATCTGCTGCATACGCTGGGTCAGGTCGGACACCTGTGTCACAAGAGCTCGAACGGCCGTTCCCGTGTCCGTTGAGCTCTTCTCCTGGGCTTCCAGCCGAGAGACACAAGACAGCAGACATTCCTCCAAAGTGAGACGAGTGGACCCTGCTGCTTCCATTCCTGGTCGATAGTTCTGTGACGGTGCAAACAGAGACGAGGAAGCAAATGCAGTGAAATGGATGTTTATTGAAGACAAACAAGATGAACAAACTGCAACGTGGTGAAATCTCTCGGCTGGGTGACACAGGGGCTTGATGGCTGTGATGACGTGGCGTGATGATCCAGGTGAACACTGACGAAATACACATCCAACTGAGACGAAGACACGACCAACAATCCCGACACGAACCCAATCCAGAATGAACTATCGACAGGAGAGATGAGAACGAGGTGAGTATATATAGCCGGAGATGATGAGATGCACCTGTGGAGGACTGATTGGCAGCGTGCTGGGGAGCATGACGTAACACACACACACACACACACAACACATGATCACGAGACAGAGAAAAACACAACAGATGCATGCACCGTGACACTTTGTAGATTTCCAAAAGGCATTTGATTCAATCTGGCATGAAGGTCTGCTGTCAAAACTTCTAGAATCAGTTATTGGGGGTAAAACATATAATATTATTAAAACAATGTATTCAAACAATGCGCAATTAAAATTGGAATTCACATAATTCTTCACTCAAAAATGTGGTGTGAGGCAAGGATGCCCACTATCACCAACCCTCTTTAATATTTATATTAATGAATTGGCGAAACTCCTAGAACAATCAACAGCACCTGGCCTCACACTACATGATTGCAACAAAGTTCTTGCTGTTGATTATCTGGTTCTGCTGTCTCCAACAGAAAAGGGTCTACTGCAGAACCTAGACATTCTGAACAAGTTCTGTCAGACCTGGGCCCTGACCAAAATACTAACATTCCAGAAAAGACCCACATGTCAGGGAAAAAGACACAATTTCACCCATGGTATGAACAAAATTTTATATGCCACAAACTACACTTATCTTGGGCTGAAAATAAGTGCAATTGGTAAGCTTAATTTGGCTGTGAATGAACTAAAGGATAAAGCAAGATCAAACCCCAGCCTGCTCACATAACGTCAGCCAAGCACCAGCCTGCTCACGTCAGGTCTGCTGCTCCTAAGTCTGCACCTGTCATGACCACCCAGGTAAAAAAAAAGTGCACTAAAATACACTTTATTTAAGTATACTTAGTACACTTTTCAGTAATGTACTAAAAGTGCTCTATTTTCGCACACTAATTTTGTACTTAATGTATTAAAAGATAGTATTAAGTATATGTTAAGATAAACTTAATACCATCTAAGTGTACTCAACTGTGCTATTTTGAGACACCCTGAAATTGAACTAAAATGTGCTTTTAACATACTATATCTGTATTTTAAAAAATATATTTAGTTAAAACTAGAAATACACTTGAACCGTAATTTTAAACATTTATAAATATATTTAAGACTAATTTAAAGTATTATAGTAATATATTAAAAGAATATTCAAAATGTGAAAAAGTGCACTAAAATACACTTGATTTAAGTATACTTAGTACACTTTTCAGTAATGTACTAAAAGTGCTCTATTTTCGCACACTAATTTTGTACTTATTGTACGAAAAAATAGTATTAAGTATATGTTAAGATAAACTTAATACCATCTAAGTGTACTCAACTGTGCTATTTTGAGACACCATGAAATTGAACTAAAATGTGCTTTTAACATACTATATCTGTATTTAAAAATATATATTTAGTTACAACTAGAAATACACTTGAACCCTACTTTTGAACATTTATAAATATATTTATGACTAATTTAAAGTATAACAATAATATATTAAAAGAATATACAAAGTGTGAAAAAAGTGTGCTAAAATACAATTTAAGTACACTTAGTGCACTTCCCTAATGTACTTAAAGTGCTCTATTTTCGGGCACTGATTTTGTACTCAATATACTAAAAGTTATTCTTAAGTACTCCTTAAGATAAACTTAAGATCATCTAAGTGTACTCAACTGTGCTATTTTGAGACACCATGAAGATGAACTAAAACGTATGTGTATGTGTCTCTGTGTTGATTTTAAAGTGTAACCCTTTTAATTCAGTAAACTTAAAATCCAAACTAGCAGAGGGTTACTGTGAATGCATTTGCCAACTGGGCACCGTTTTCCTTATTGATTCTTAGTAATGTAGCGCTTAAGAGTGATGTCTTATAACAGGAGTCACCAGCAAAGCAATATCCACAGACAAATTGTACAGAAAGGTAACGATTTAAGCAGAAGTGGTGAATGTAATGCAAGCAATAATAACGTTTTGTTATCATCATGAATTACATGTTCTTATCATCATCATCATCATCAGAATATAGGGAAAATGTTCACATTTGGTTCACAGTTGGCATTATCTGAAGTCCTTGCAGGGGATTAGGTTTATAGCAAACTCCTCCTAGACATTTAATGAAATCAACATTATATTTGGTCAGTCTGATCTAGAGGCCTTAGAGATGTTAAATTGTGAAGATCTTGAGTTTCAGTAAAGGGCGTGTCCGTGGCGGCCTGACAAAGTTTGTTGTTTTGCCATGGACATAGGTGTAATAACTCAGCCATAAAATGTCTGATCTGCCTCAAACTTCAGAGGTTTGGTAAGAGTCCTGGCCTGAAGACACCTAAAGGCCAATATTCAGATATTATCATAGCGCCACCTGTTGACACCAGGATATATCATATATTTCACTAACTCAAACATACCAAGGTCAATCTGCACCAAACTTCATATGTTTGATAATAGTGCTGGCCTGAACACATCTACATGCCAATAATCATTTATAGGCATAGCGCCACCAGCTGCCAATGGGAAGTTTGGCACATTTAAATGACTTATGACATATTTCTCATATATTTACTGTATTAAAAGCATACTGCCCACCGTTTGCTGTTTTCCTAAAGCCACCGGTCGGCGGTGAGCCCGGGTGCGAGGGCCCGTTCATCGCTGCTTGCAGCTTTAATTTATTTATTTTTTTTTATTTTTTTTTTTCAACCGTTGGGCCACTTTTGGGGGCCTTAACATACTCAAAAACTCTTGAAAATTTGCACACATGTCGGAATCTGCCGTCCTCCGGACGCCACAGAGGCTGGGTCCCGGGCGTGGTTCAGGGCCTCTACAGCGCCCCCTGGAACACAGTTTGAAAACTTGATGTACTGCGCACACATACTTGCACGTATTGATATGAAACTCGGTACACATATAGATCCCACTGAGCCAAACAACTTTTGTACTCTATGTCATGGGCTGAACGCAACAGGAAGTGAGATATTTAGGGCTGTTTAAAAAGCGCATGCTCTGGAATTTAACGTACTCCTCCCAGGGTTTCCATAGGATTGTCACCAAACTCGGTCAGCATGATCTCAAGACATTGGGGACGCTAAATTGCGAGGGGATTTTTGATATCTCGAACGGTTTGGCCGTGGCAAGGCGACAAAGTTATGGCGAGAAATGAGAAACAGGAAGTGTCTAATTACTGTTGCACACATTGCTTGATTCTTATGAAACTTCACCAGTTTGTTTGTTGTATGATGCCGATTCCATAAATGTGACTATTATGAGTCAAAGTTATAGCGCCACCAACTGGCAGCAGGAAGCGTGTCATTTTCAAAATCCTTTGAAATCAGCCTCTTAATTTTACTTGATTTTCTTCAAACTTCATCAAAATAATGTCAAAACACGGCCGATGAGAATATGTAAAGGGGTCGATGATAAATCTAATACTGTTGCCATGGCAATGCGTCAAACTTTAAAATTTGATTCCTGTCTTTTCGAGGCAGATAACATGCTTAGAATTTCATGAAACTCAACACACACGTCAATATTAATGATAGTTAGACACTGGCAAAAGGTCATAAATGGGCGTGGAGCAGGCACTCTATAGCGCCATCTTTTGACAAAAGTTGGGGGGTTAGTTTTTCCTACAGACACCAAACTCTGTACATATATTGTTCTCATCAATCTGGACAACTTTCTAAATCAAACTCATTAGCTAAGACCAACAGAAAGCCGGCTATTTTGATTTGAATGTGGATTTTTGGAAAAATCAGGCTGTAAACAAATTCACACTACTCCTAAGAACAACCAGCTGTTCACACCAAACTTTTTTAACATGAAGAGAAGATTCTGAAGATGTTAAATTGCGAGCGGATTTTGGATATCTCGAACGGTGTTGACGTGGTGATTTTTTAAAGATGTAGTAAAAAACATAACCCTAATTTTTTATATCTTTAAAGTGCAGCATCCAAACTCTTTAAAACTTTTTTCACACAGAGATCTAATCATTCTGAGCAAGTGCTGGAAATATTAATTTTATACAAGCTTCAATGAATTAAAGAAAATTAAAAAAATAACTCAGAAACCTGCTGTCACTCTGGTGAATGTCTCTACAGTATGTGTGTGCGTTCAGTCCGGCACAGAGAAGCTCATTATTGCAGGGGGGAGGGGTGAGAGGCAGAGAGGGTGACAGAGTAGAGAGCCATCCTACAGACCATCTTTGAACAAAAAATGCACGTATGTAGTGTAATTACATAAATATGTCTGATCTTTGAGAGTCTGATATTTTGAGAAAATATAAAGGGTCACTAAGTCTTTCATTGTTCGTATTTTGCAGTTGTTGTTTTTTATTTATTTTTTACTTAACTGTACCATGAACTTGTCCTATTCAGTCACATAGCAAAAGATTTAAAAATACAACTTTTTAGCATGATCAATTTATCTTCATTGATAGACAATATTTACATAGTGTTATTTATTGAATATAAAATAATAATAATAAAAAATTAAGACAGACTTTGACAACAAAACAAACGTTACTGTTATCTCTTCAAAACATCTGAAAACCATAATTTTAAGATCAGTTATATATATGTATCACCCTGTTAAAATACTCAACTTGATTTTTAAAGATATTTTTAAAGAATGAAGCGTTTATAGAGCACTTTATTGTGTATTGCTGTACACCCACATGAACTGTGTTCATGTTCATGTTAATTCACAGTACATAAACTTTATATGAGTACTTTTTTTAGCTTAATATTAATTAACATTAATAAATGCTATTTATTTATTGGTCATGTTAACTAATATAGTTCATTTTAACAAATGAAACTGGATGGCAACATTTTATATTTTGTGTGTATGTGTCTGTGTGTTGATTTTAAAGTCTAACCCTTTCAATTCTGTAAACTTAAAATCAAAACTAGCAGATGGTTACTGTGAATGCATGTGCCAACTGGGCACCGTCTTCCTTATTGATTCTTAGTTATGTAGCACTTAAGAGTGATGTCTTATAACAGGAGTCACCAGCAAAGCAATATCCACACAAAAATTGTACAGATAGGTAACAATGACATTTAAGCAGAAGTGGTGGACGTAAAGCAAGCAATAATAACATTTTGCTATCATCATGAATCATGTTCTTATCATCATCATCAGAAAATAGGCAATTTGTAGCATACTGGTTCACAGTTGGCATTTATCTGAAGTCCTTGCATTGATTGCATTTAGTTAAATCAACATTATATTTGGTCAGTCTGATCCTGAGGCCTTAGAGATGTTAAATTGTGAAGATCTTGAGTTTTCATTAAAGGGCATGTCCGTGGTGGCCTGACAAAGTGTGATGTTTCTGCATAGACATAGAAGTGGTTATAACTTAGCCTGAAAATGTCTGATCTGCCACAAAATTCACAGGTTTGGTAAGAGTCCTGGCCTGAAGACACCTAAAGACCAATATTCAGATATTATCATAGCGCCACCTGTTGGCAGCAGGATATCTCATATATTTCACTAACTCAAACATACCAAGGTCAATCTGCACCAAACTTCATATGTTTGATAATAGTGCTGGCCTGAACATATCTACATGCCAATAATCAGTTATAGGCATAGCGCCACCAGCTGGCAGCGGCAAGTTTGGCACATTTAAGTGACTTTGAGATATTTCTCCTACATTTACTGTATTAAAAGCATACTGCCCCCCGTTTGCTGTTTTCCTGAAGCCACCGGTCGGCAGTGAGCCCGGGTGCGAGGGCCCGTTCATCGCTGCTCGCAGCTTTAATTATTATTATTTTTATTTTTTTTCAATGTTTTGGGGGATTTTGGGGCCCTTAACATACACGAAAACTCTTGAAAATTTGCACACACATTGGAACCTGCGGCCATCAGGGCCAGACAGACTTTGACATGGGGGGGGGGTCACCTGGGGGGGCCGTGGCACAGCGTGAAAAATTGCGACTTTTGAGGGACTCTGGAGCGCACACCAATTGATCTACAGTCACCAAAATTCATACACATATAGACCTCATCGGGCCGAACAACTTCCGTGCTCACAGTCCGTGCTTCACCAAACAGGAAGTCAGCTATTCAGGGATGTCTAAAAAGCGCATGCAATGGAATTTGAAATACTCCTCCTAGACCTTTCCACCGATGGCCACCAAACTCGGTCAGCATTATCTCAAGACATTGGGGACGCAAAATTGCCAGGGGATTTTTGATATCTCGAACGGTTTGGCCGTGGCGGGGCGACAAAGTTATGGCGAGAAATGGGAAACAGGAAGTGTCTAATAACTTTAACACACTTTGTCTGATTTTGACCAAACTTCAGCAGTTTGTTCATCTTATCATGCCGATCACAGAGATGTGACTATTAGGAGTCAAAGTTATAGCGCCACCAACTGGCAGCACAAAGCGCAACGTTTTCTAAATGCTTTTAAATCAACCTCTTAATTTTACTCAATTTGCTTCAAACTTCATCTCAATAATGTTGAAACACGGCCAATGAGAATCTGTGAATTGCATTATCGATAACTTTTATCATGTTGCCATGGCAACGTGTCAAACTTTAACTTTAGCTTTTTGTGTTTTGGAGCCACTTAAAATACTCAGAATTTCATGAAACTTCACTCACACATCTGTATTAATGATATTTAGACACTGATAAAAGCCCATAAATGGGCGTGGAGCAGGCGCTCCATAGCGCCACCTTTTGACAAAAGTTGGGGGTTTAGTTTGTCCTACAGTCACCAAACTCGGTACATATATTGATCTCATCAAGCCAGAAACATTTCTAATTTACACCCATTAGCTACGATCGACAGGAAGTCGGCTATTTTGATTTGAATGTGGATATTTGGAAAAATCAGGCTGTGGAATTTTATATACTTCTCTCGGGAAAACCAACCAATTCACACCAAACTTTTTTGACATGATGCCAACATTCTGAAGATTCTAAATTGCGAGCAGATTTAGGATATCTTGAACGGTGTTGATGTGGTGATTGATTGAAATCGGAGTAAAAAAAGATAGCCGTAATTTTTTTATATCTTTAAAGTGCAGCATCCAAAGTCTTTGAAACTTTTTTCATACAGACTACTAGTCATTCTGATCAGACACTGTTCATTTTATAATTATACAAAGATCTATGAATTAATGAAAATTAAAAAACAAATCTGATCCCTCTCAACTCTGCACTTATGTGTGTGCGTGGTAAGTGGGTGTGTGTTCTTTGAGTGTTAGGGTGAGAGTGGGGAGGGGGGATGGGTGGAAAGAGAGAGTCAGAGAGGAGGAGATAGAAGGGAATATTTAAACTCTTGGTTGTTTATTCATTAGGATGTGAATTAGGGCTGGGTATTGTGACCAATTTGGCAAAATGCACATTACTGTAAAAAAATAAAAAGACTAAATGTGCAACAGTGAAATCTATTAAGAACTTCAAACATGTTTAAGAAATATTTTTTTTTTCTAAATTCAAATCAGGCCCATCATAAAACCCTTGTCTGCATATACAAAACATTCTAACTGTCCATAAAACTAACAGTTCTTAACTACAGCCTAATAATTTTTGATCACCAGATTTTTTTTGCCAAAAATTTACACCCATTAGCTACAACCAACAGGAAGTCAGCTATTTTGATTTGAATGTGGATTTTTGGAAAAATATAGCTGAATAAATTCATATCACTCATAGCAGAATCAGACAGCGCACACCAAACTTTGTCAACATGGTGCCAAGATACTGAAGATGTTAAATTGTGAACGGCTTTGGGATATCTTGAACGGTGTTGATGTGGTGATTTATGAAAGTAACAGTAAAAAAGATGGAGAGTTATTTCCATATATCTTTAAATTGCATTATTCTAACTCATCAAAACTTTTTACATATAAAGAACAAGAAATTCTTAGGAAATACGTGTAGTTTCAAAATTTTATCATGTTCAGAGGCCCCAAAAACATTAAAAGTGTCATATAAATTTGTCAGATTAAAGCTCTAGTACCAGGGATGAACACTAGAGGTCCTCATAAGATAAGGAATCGTTTGAACAATAATGCTATTTAGCTCATTCTCAGTGTATAAGAATGAAAATAATCCATAGAATCAGTTGATATATACTGTACTGTCAGTGTACTTTTACATAATTATTTTGTATAGGTGCTTAAAGAGCATTAAAATCTTTTTTTAATCTTATAAGGAAAAATTATATGATTTATATACATATATACAATCTCACTGATAGAATAAAAAATCTTATAAGTATGACACTATACTGCTCAGTTCACTTAATTAGAATGAGAAACAAATACATCAACTAAGTTAATATGTATTTATTTTTAATATATTTGTTTATAATTATTTCACAGATGCTTATAGATCATTAAAATAATATTTAAAAATGGTTGTAGATCATAAAACATGGTAACTATTTAAAATAGGGTCTCTTTTGTTAACAATGGTTAATGAACTAACACATGAACGAACAACGAACAATATGTTTGTACTCGATTTTCTTCAAACTTCATCAGAATGATGTAAAAACACGGCCGATGAGAGTCTGTAAAGGCGTCCCTGATGCATCAAATGCAGTTGCCATGGCAAATAAATAAAAATACAAAGTACATTCAAATATTTGTTTCCTGTGTTTTTGAGGCAGATAGCGTGCCTAGAATTTCATTTTTCATTTTCAATTTTCAATGATTTATTATATATTTAAAGTGCAGCATCCTAACTCTTTGAAACTTTTTAAATACAAATAACTATTCATTCTGATTAAACACAGTTCATTTCATAATTATACAAAACTCCACGAATGAAAGAAAATTCAAAAACATATCTGATCTCACTCTGCTCTGCACTCTATGTGTGTGTTTGTGTGGTAAGTGGCTGAGTGTAAGGAGGGGGGATGGGTGGTAAGAGAAAGAGTCAGACAGGAGGAGGAGACAGTTAGGTTAGAAAAATTACAACAGCTCCCCCCAACCTAGCACCCGTCTAGGAAAGTTTGAAGTAGGGAGACTGAGGATAGTGCACGGGCCGACGCATGTCTGACTATACCAAGGAAGCCTTTATCTATCTCCCATTCCAGGAGAATAGCCTTAGTAGGCATGGGGCTAAGAATGTGGAAGACCAGGAATTCGGTTTCGGTTAGATTTAGTGCGAAGGTTGGTTCGAAGTTCGATCTGAACATCAATCGGCTCTGGGAACGCAAAGTTTTTGACTAAACTTACTCCAGACCAGCGAATCAGGCAGTAACCCGAAAGTCACTGCCCGATAATCCTGATCGGGCATTGCATTCCGTCAGCGAGTGCTGTTTAAGGTTTCAAAATTGACTGCGACCAGCCTTTGCTCAAATTGTGGTCAAGTTAACGTCAGGTAACTCTTAGCTTGTAGTTCCGTTGTGTTGGGAAGACTAGGGTTCAAGTCCATAGGGCTACGAACGGTAGGTTTAGGTTAAGTGTTGGCTCGGGCCTAGATTTAGTCCTTAGGTCTACCGACGGTAGGTTTAGGTTTAAGTGTTGGTTCGGGGCTAGATTTAGTCCTTAGGTCTACCAACGGTAGGTTTAGGTTGAGTGTTGGTTTGAGTGGTGATAGATCAAGTAGAAGATGTGTATAATATTTCTTCAAAGAGGCAACTCTTGCCATACTTTCTCTACTCCCTCAAAGTATGGTTACGAGAGGGAAATGTTTAAGACACTTCATCAGTAGTGGACCTCAGATTCATCGGGTGTTTCGGCACTTTAAACACTAGACACCCTCCTCTGAGGCGGCCCGCCTTGGTTGATCATTTCCAGGCGAGTGTCTCATAGCCAATTGCTAATCGAGTTTGGTCAGGCCCACAATCGTGTAGTTGGGGCCTGGTTTGAGTTTTGAACGAATTTGTCCTTTAAAACGAGTTTTAAAAACATTAAATGCTATTACTTGCATTGAACAATAAAGCAGTACCAGTGTAGGTTGAAGTAAATTAGAAAGAGCAATGTAAAAGTCAAAGTTAGATGTCTAATAACAGAAATAAGGACTGAAATGCCGCCCTAAATGGCCTAAAACAACCACGTAAGGTCAAAGGTCAATCTGTAATTTGAATGTTTAGATAGTGGAGTTAAAAGGTTATGTAGCCATTGAGATTATTTAGAGGCCTTAATATAATAACCGAGTCTAAAATAGCATAATTTAGGACTGAATTTTCCACATAAGCGCCAAAAAAGGCAACGGACGGCGAAAGGTCGAAGGTCGTGACTGGCGGATGTCAAGCATCAAGCTTCTACCAGACCTCCCTCCTAAAAGTTATGGCAACGCAAACAGACATCACCCTCACACAAGGATAACCGCTGGATGCGATAACTTCTGAAGATGAATGGAAATTAATCCCTGGTTTTGTGTTTCGGCCTACCTGACTATACGACGGTGAGTAAAAAAATAATTTTGAGATGACTATCCTTTTGGAATCCTCCCGGTCCATAAAGTATATCTGCAAGTTTTCTTAAGTTTTTATGAAGCATAAGTAGCTTTTTTTAGCCTTTTTAAACCGATTTTTACAGCAGTAATTTGCATATGCAATTCAGCTCAGCCAATGTGTGTTTTTGGCCTGTTTTTTGGTGGAAAAAGGGTGTATTTTTGTTGCTGTGGCGCTTGTTTGCGGATCTATATCGTATAGATATTCTGTTTCTGGTGCCAGTCCATTACTGCTAGCATGCTAATGCTAATATTAATCAATTAACTCTTAAAAGAACACTAATAAGGCTAAAATACTGTAATTAATGAGCTTTAAATGTTAATCTAACTTGAGCTTAAATCCTCTCACATCCGCTTAGATCCCATCTTTCAGACAAGAGAATGGCTCAGGCTTTTATGTTAATTAAACCTAATAAAGTGCTATTAAGGTTAAGAAAACATATGGAATACACTGCAAGTAAGCTATAATTACGTTTCAAATTGACTGCAACCAGTTTTTGCTCCAGTTCTGGTTAAGTTACCGTCAGGTTACTCCTAGGTTGTGGTTACGTTATGGTTACGTTGCTTGAAGGTTATAGTTGGGTTATTCTTCAAATTTTTGGTTTTAATCTGCAGTTATGTTGTCTCTCGGTTATAATTGGGTTACCCTTGGGTTGTGGTATAAGTTGTGCCTTGATCGCAGTTAAGTTATTCTTCATTTGCGGGTAGAATACGTTTAGCTTGGAGCTGAATTACTGTGTTGGTTCGGGCCTAGATTTAGTTCCTGGGTCTACCAGTGCTAGGTTTAGGCGAAGTGTTGGTTCGGGCCTTGATTTATTTCCTGGGTCTACCAATGCTAGGTTTAGGCGACGTCTTGGTCCGAGGCTAGATTTAGTTCCTGGGTGTACCAATGCTAGGTTTAGGCGAAGTGTTGGTTCGAGGCTAGGCGACATCTTGGTTCCAGGCTAGATTTAGTTCCTTGGTCTACCAATACTAGGTTTAGGCAAAGTGTTGGTTCGGGCCTAGATTTAGTTCCTGGGTCTACCAATGCTAGGTTTAGGCGACGTCTTGGTCCGAGGTTAGATTTAGTTACTGGGTCAACCAATGCTAGGTTTAGGCGAAGTGTTGGTTCGGGCCTAGATTTAGTTTCTGGGTCTACCAATGCTAGGTTTAAGCGACGTCTTGGTCCGAGGTCAGATTTAGTTGCTGGGTCTACCAATGCTAGGTTTAGGCGAAGTGTTGGTTCGTGGCTAGGCGACGTCTTGGTTCCAGGCTAGATTTAGTTCCTGGGTCTACCAATGCTAGGTTTAGGCGACGTCTTGGTCCGAGGCTAGATTTAGTTCCTTGGTCTACCAATGCTAGGTTTAGGCGAAGTGTTGGTTCGGGCCTAGATTTAGTTTCTGGGTCTACCAATACTAGGTTTAAGCGACGTCTTGGTCCGAGGTCAGATTTAGTTGCTGGGTCTACCAATGCTAGGTTTAGGCGAAGTGTTGGTTCGTGGCTAGGCGACGTCTTGGTTCCAGGCTAGATTTAGTTCCTGGGTCTACCAATGCTAGGTTTAGGCGACGTCCTGGTCCGACGCTAGATTTAGTTCCTTGGTCTACCAATGCTAGGTTTAGGCGAAGTGTTGGTTCGGGCCTAGATTTAGTTTCTGGGTCTACCAATGCTAGGTTTAAGCGACGTCTTGGTCCGAGGTCAGATTTAGTTGCTGGGTCTACCAATGCTAGGTTTAGGCGAAGTGTTGGTTCGTGGCTAGGCGACGTCTTGGTTCCAGGCTAGATTTAGTTCCTTGTTCTACCAATGCTAGGTTTAGGCGAAGTGTTGGTTCGTGGCTAGATTTAGTTCCTGGGTCTACCAATGCTAGGTTTAGTGTCTGAAATCCTGGTTTGTCGACATTCTTGAATAGGATGAAATCTTTTGTATCTAAATGCTAAATGAAATTATTTACAGTGAACCAGGAGGCGATAGACCTGTCTGGGCCACACGCCCCCCCAAAAAGCCTGTCTGGGCTTAGGTTCACCTCCCCCTCCCACATCTCCTCCCCGCACAAACAGGAAGGAGACATCGGAGGGAGCGAATTTCAAATCGCATTCAAAAAACAAGCCCCTATAGAGGATTCTGTGCGTAAAATCTGGTATGTCAAGTCCGATGGCTCTGGCGAAGGTTAGGTTAGAAAAATTACAACAGCTCCCCCCAACCTAGCACCCGTCTAGGAAAGTTTGAAGTAGGGAGACTGAGGATAGTGCACGGGCCGACGCATGTCTGACTATACCAAGGAAGCCTTTATCTATCTCCCATTCCAGGAGAATAGCCTTAGTAGGCATGGGGCTAAGAATGTGGAAGACCAGGAATTCGGTTTCGGTTAGATTTAGTGCGAAGGTTGGTTCGAAGTTCGATCTGAACATCAATCGGCTCTGGGAACGCAAAGTTTTTGACTAAACTTACTCCAGACCAGCGAATCAGGCAGTAACCCGAAAGTCACTGCCCGATAATCCTGATCGGGCATTGCATTCCGTCAGCGAGTGCTGTTTAAGGTTTCAAAATTGACTGCGACCAGCCTTTGCTCAAATTGTGGTCAAGTTAACGTCAGGTAACTCTTAGCTTGTAGTTCCGTTGTGTTGGGAAGACTAGGGTTCAAGTCCATAGGGCTACGAACGGTAGGTTTAGGTTAAGTGTTGGCTCGGGCCTAGATTTAGTCCTTAGGTCTACCGACGGTAGGTTTAGGTTTAAGTGTTGGTTCGGGGCTAGATTTAGTCCTTAGGTCTACCAACGGTAGGTTTAGGTTGAGTGTTGGTTTGAGTGGTGATAGATCAAGTAGAAGATGTGTATAATATTTCTTCAAAGAGGCAACTCTTGCCATACTTTCTCTACTCCCTC
>NC_133367.1:48727946-48743749 GCF_049309525.1 Garra rufa | reverse complement strand
ACTTTCTATGGTAAGGGACGTCCCATGAAAACCCATTGTAATTTACATAGGGGTTTTGCATTGGGCATAACTCAGCATCACATTGGCCTAGAGACATGGAGGCGGGCTCATTTTACTCAGATGGCCAATCAGACTCTCCGGATCATCATGAAGGTGTCAAGCCACGCCCTAGCAACCATTTAGGGCACCCTAGCAACTGATCCCATAGACTTCCATTATAAGGGCACAGATGCATATCTCTGGATCAGAGTGTCATAGAGACATGGGGGCGGACTCCTTTGAGTCGGGGCAGCAAACGCCCAATCACCAATCAACATTGACACTCCCTAGCAACCAAACAGAGTACCCTAGCAACCCAAAGCCACACATGCATATCTTCAGACCTGAATGTCACAGAGACATGGGAGTTGGTTTATATCACTCATACTGGCAACTACACTTTACAGTGTCGTCATTGGCCACTCCCTAGCAACCAAAGAGAGTACCCTAGCAACCCAAAGCCACACAAGCATATCTTCAGACCTGAAAGTCACAGAGACATGGGGGTTGGTTTATATCACTCATACTGGCAACTACACTTTACAGTGTTGTCATTGGCCACTCCCTAGCAACCAAACAGAGTACCCTAGCAACCAATTAGCAAGACCTATATCTTTGTATCAGAATGTCGCATAGACATGGGAGTTGCTACTTTTGACTCATGCTAGCAAACTCTCAACATGCTACACATGCTAGCACTCAATGGCTGCATGCTAATAGCAATTAGCTAAGGGCTAATCAGGCAAAGACCTCTATAACACTCCATAGTAATGATCTTTGACAAGTAGCAACTGCATACCAATGCCATAGCAACTAGCCCGGTTACCTTAGCAACGGCCCTAGCAACCACCCAAGTACCCTAGCAACCGCATAGCAACTGCCCTAGCAACCACCCGAGTACCATAGCAACCGCATAGCAACACCTTAGCAACCACCCTGGGTACCCTAGCAACCGCATAGCAACACCCTAGCAACCACCCTGGATACCCTAGCAACCACATAGCAACACCCTAGCAACCACCCTGGGTACCCTAGCAACGGCCCTAGCAACCACCCCGGGTACCTTAGCAACCGCATAGCAACACCCTAGCAACCACCCTGGATACCCTAGCAACCGCATAGCAACACCTTAGCAACCACCCTGGGTACCCTAGCAACGGCCCTAACAACCACCCCAAGTACCCTAGCAACGGCCCTAGCAACCACCCGGGATACCCTAGCAACCGCATAGCAACACCCTAACAACCACCCTGGGTACCCTAGCAACCACATAGCAACACCCTAGCTACCACCCTGGGTACCCTAGCAACCACATAGCAACACCCTAGCAACCACCCTGGGTACCCTAGCAACCGCATAGCAACACCATAGCGACCACCCTGGGTACCCTAGCAACGGCCCTAGCAACCACCCTGGGAACCCTAGCAACCGCATAGCAAAACCCTAGCAACCACCCTGGGTTCCCTAGCAACGGCCCTAGTAACCAACCCCGGGTACCCTAGCAACTGCATAGCAACACCATAGCAACCACCCTGGGTACCCTAGCAACGGCCCTAGCAACCACCCTGGGAACCCTAGCAACCACATAGCAACACCCTAGCAACCAGCCCGGGTACCTTAGCAACCACATAGCAACACTCTACACCCCTTGTATTTTAAATGATTAGCATGTTATCATAATGCTAACATGATTAGGGATACTATTAGGAACCATTCAAAACAACAGCCTAACAACCATCTAGCAACCCCTGGCATCTACCTAGCTATTATTTAAAAAAAAACTTAGTAACCATCTAACAACTACCATTAGTAACTAATAAGCTACTCTGCAGAAACCACACATGATACTCTAGCAGTCACCTAGCAACAGCATAGTAACCACCAAGAACACTCAAGCAACTGTATATCAAAATCAAAATCAAAAGGCATATCTCCACTACATGGTAATGTCTTTTAGCATCAACCTAGGGCACCCTAGCAACTGTGTAGCAACCACACAGATTACACAAGCTACAACATGGCAACAACCCAGAACACATTAGCAACTACCCAGATTACACTAGCATCTGCATATCAACTGCTTAACAACCACCTAGCAACCACCAAGAGTTCCCTACCAGCCACCCAGAAACACCATAGCAACGAATAACACTATAGCAACAAGCTAACAATCTTCCATAGTAACCACCCAGAACACCTTAAGCCGAGTTCAGACTGCATGATTTTAGCCCCGATTTTGACTCGTCGACAGGTTTGCACAGGCAAATCGTTGCTCGTTCACACGAGTGACAATCACACAGTGTGAACTATCAAAGACGCGATCTGAGAGAATCGCGATATTTGGCATGCTTAATATCTGGACCTGTCTGCGATTCAAAATCATGCTGTGTGAAAGGTGATCTGACTGAAAATCACATCGGCGTTTAGCTGCAGCCAAAGAGACAGCAACATCCAGGCCAGCGGGAAGTTGGGGGAGGAGTTACGAAGGTGTAGACCACAATATCAACAAGCATAGTTTCGGCTTTCTTTTCTTTTCGCTGCAAATGAGTGCACATGCAAATTGTATGACAAGCTTCTTGCGGGCTACCATTTTTTTATATAATAATCCCAGTCTCACATGAGAACTTGCACGCCTGACCTCGCATTGTTTCCATGTCACTTCTCGCGTTTGTTTGGCTGTGAGCCGTAGTTTGGAGACCGGGACAAAGTTGTCGGTGATTCTTCCTATTGTAAAATCATGCAGTGTGAAACCCCCTGTCCCCGATCCATCGTGCAGTCTGAATACAGCAGCGACGGAATGCTACCTCAGATAGTCATGCAGTGTGAAAACATCTGTGACGCGATTGCTTTGAAAATCGTGTAGTCTGAACTCTGCTTTGGCAGCAATACAACACTATTCTCCTGCATCACTGAACAGTGTGTGTGTGTGTGTGGAATGGAAGTTCAACAAGGCAAGAACATCCATCAGCAGTGTTATCGACCAATATCTGATTACAAATTGTTTATTGATTATGATGATGACATGATGGGGTTCATTTATTACATAAAGGAAATTATATATTTAAAAAAAACTGTGACATGTTACTAGTATATAAAATGTTAAAGAAATCTACAAAAAAAACTACAAAATTTAAATTTTTTGTGATGTGTACAGTATATATTTTATTTTGTCTGTGTATCATTGCATTACATGTGTATATCATGGTATACCATGACATTTTCCAGCGATATCGTATACTATTTGAACTGAACTGACGATGATATCACTGAATTCATTGATGAACTGCCTTTAACTGAAAATTGATTGTTACAATAATGCGTTACTTACACACTATTGTGCTGTTTAAATACTGTGCAGTTGCTTTGACACAATCTGTATTGTAAAAGGCGCTATATAAATAAAGGTGACTTGACTTGACTTGACCATGTTAATTTAAACATTTTTAATTTCTTTTAATGTTTTATTTTTATTTTAGGTGGGAATTTAATATTTATATATTTTATAATTAAATAATTTTATATTTCTGGTTCTAATGATTCTTAAAATATACAAAAATAAAGTTAATCACTATATTCATTACATATTGTTTTCCTATTTTAATGACTATAAAAATTTATAGTATTCATTTCTAAGAACTCATTATTAAAGAATGCTATGTATGACTCATGCTGATCTTAAAATCAAGGATAGATCGTTTTTAATTGAACTGTTTGACTTTTTAGTATGTGGACTCTTTAATTGATATATTTTAAATAATTAAAACAAAATGGGCTTGTACAATGAAGATAAAACAAAACAAAATCGACTGTCTCCATGGGCTCTCTCTTCCATATATGGATAAAAGAGTAAGGCTGCATGACTATTGGCTGCAGCTGAAGTTCGCGATGCTGATTGGCTGAACAATACAGCGATAGAGGGACACGATCGGCAGATGTTCCAGAATTCTCTAGAGGTGAGTAACAGTTGGCTGTTTTTTTAATTGCTGCCATTAAACGAATTTTAATTAATAAAGTATGTTGCCTGAGTAGTGAAGATAATTGTTGTTTGAAGTTGGTGTGCACATTGCTGAATCTTAGCGCAATATTGCTTGAGCTAGTATGCTGTTTTAAGGTATTTTATGCATAGATTAGTCTAAAGCCGCTGGAGCTCGACGGTGTAATGTTAACTGTTAACGTTATATATTTTGATCATCCTTGAATGTACTTTTAGGACATCATTAATTCATAATATAAACCGTCTATTTAAGAAATACTATTGTTTGATGTGGCTGTGAGGCATTAGAATTTCGTGAGGCCTGATTAATGCTGCGTGTTGGGTGTTATTAACTCGTGAAGTATTTTCTGCTGTTCTATAAACGTCAATATAGTGGTTTTTCACTGATTGAAGATGTAATAATAGACAAAGCTCTGAAACTACACGCTGACCGCCGTGTCTGACAGGATAGTGCCTGCTAATCGGGTTAAATTCTCACACGGAGGCTGTGTGATGTCGATATTAACAGGGCTTAACGTTTCGTTATCTGTTTCGTCTGGTCGTGAGTCCGGGCCGCTGGCGCTTCGAGCAAAAATGAGCGCGAAATCTCTTTATTTTTGTTCACAGAAAATATTGTTGAGAGACAGTAAATGCAATGTCAGCTACTTATTTATGTACTATAATTATAATATAATATACTGTATACTGGTAATTTTTCATGGCTTTAAGTCAGAAGTTTGAAGGGAGAACTTTAAGTTTGAATGGTGGACGATTTGTGCTAACAATTTATTTATTTGAATAATGAAAGCTTCAGTGAGAGGTTGTCGAGTTTAAAGCATAATTCTGATCTTCTCATGTGCACTGAATGCAAAGGAACTGCAAGCTGAATTTGTATTTTGTTTATATTCATACACTGGCGACCATATCTGCATTTATTTGATACATACAGTTAAATAGTGATATTGTAAAATGTCATTACAATGTGAACATAATTTGTACCTATATAAATCAAAAGAAATCAACAAAAACATTTCTCAGTGTTTAAACATGTTACTTCTTAATGTGTGGAAAATTATATTTTGTGATGAACTGTGATGCATTGTAGTTTTGTGATTATTTAATAGTATTCTTTAAATACAAAGTTAAAGAAAAAAAAGTTACTGAACCCAAAGTTAATAGTTAAATCAGTTTCACAAATATATGAAGCTGCACAACTGCCAGATGATAGTTCAGTTTGCCATTACCAAAAATAAATTAAATGTAAAATATAATAAAATAGAAAGTAAATGTAAGTATTAATAATTCACAATATTAATTAATTGATTAATGGTCCTTTCCAAACTGTTGCTATAAAAATAGAACATTTCCTTTAACATTAAGATTACTACTCCTTGAAATTACTAAAGTAGTCAAACCTGTTCATTAGAAGGGGTGTCCCAATAATAATAATTTTTACATATTTAATGTTTATATTAAGTATAAAAAAATTTCTGGTTTTAGTCTTAAGAGGTGTACTGTCAAACATTCATTTGTTAATTTTTTCCCCTTTGTTTAGACTGACCATTGAGCTTCATCTCCTGAGCAATTCTTGAGGTTAGTTGCATTATTTGGTTGTAGTACATTAAAAGGTGCATTATGCAGGATGATAGTGAAAATGTGAAATCTTGTATTGAAATCAGAAAACTGATTGTTGTTTTTTAAAGAAGCTAAATAGGAAACTTCACAGTAGTTTTAATGTATGTGGTCAACAGATTTGAACAAATTATGCTTGACATTTCACTTTTCTTTTCATATTTCAGCATTACGAGCACTATAACTCTCCACTGCACGTTTTCAGGTATGTTTTTTGATATGGCTAAAATATGAACATGTACAAGGCAATATTAATATGATACTATTGAGTTACTGATCCACTGTATAGCAATTCAGAACCTGTGACTAGCATGCTATATCCTGTGATGTTACCACACAGTAGATAGGAAAACAAAGTAAAGATTACAGTATTTAAAAAAAATAAAAATAATTACATGGTGTGTTTGGGATTTTCCATTCAAAATCTGACCATATTGAAAAGCATTTAATGATGCCTTTGCATATAAAGTATTTTTTTATTTAAAGGTTATATTGATCAAATTTCACTTACAAAGGTATTTATCTTTAATTCTGTGTTTATTTTTGTTTTGCAGACCATCTATTCTGAGCACGACCTGCATTTTACTCTGCAGCTGATCGCCTGGTTAGTGTGCAAAATGCCTAAAGCTGTGGTGACACTAGACTTTGCTCAAGGGAAATTCCCTCAGATTCTGCAACGGTCATGGTATGACATCATGCTGTGGAGCGTCTTTTTAAAATGTTAAATTCAACACATGACAAATAGCGGTACATCTAACATACAATCTACTACACTTTTCCACAGCGCTGCAGTTTTAAATTTATGCTCTTTATATTTAGCTACAAGGTCATGCTGTAATGTATTGATCTGCTGCTGGTCATACGCTGTCATGTGATGCGAATTCGCAGTTTAGAGTTCACCAAGCTTGAAATTTAGAACGTTGTGTTTCTGGTCTGATGCATTTGCAAGTGTACAAATGGAAGTCCGTGGAACAAAACGTCTAGTGTGACCGTGGCTGTCTTTTTTGTCCTTTTTTTTTCAATATGATAACCATTATAGTTGCCTAATTTGCCTTTCTTTTTTAGGTTTTGGATTTTCTCCAAGCAGCAGTTCTTCTGTATTGTTCTTCTCTCCAACCCTCCACCCACTCTCTCTCCCTTCAACCCCCCCCCCCCACACACACACACACACACACACAAAAAAAAAACAAAAAAAAAAAAAAACATTCATTTTAATACTTAGTTCACATTTTTGTTCAACTACTGCTGTTCTTTTAAAAGTTCAATCCTTTTAATACTATACTAGGTTAATATTTTTTTTTTTATCTGCTATTGTTATTTCCTTAAAAAAGATTGTTACAAATAATACTAGATTCATAATTTATTTTATCTTTTACTGTTCACAAAATTAATTTTTTTTTTTTTTGTTGCTGTTTTTGTAAATTGTTATTTTTATTGTCCATTAACTAACTTGTTTTTTTTCTCTCTTGATAATACTTTGCAGGTTATATCGCTTCAGAATTTTTTGAAGTAAGTGACTATTATTTGAAAAAATTTGTAAAAAAGTTTATTGAACATTTAACATCATGAACCCAGTCTCGTGTCTTGTTGGTTAAGTGTCTAGTCTCACCCCTATTGAATACGTCTATTTTTTTTTTTTTTTTATTGTAGCACTAAAACAATTTTAAAGTAATTTTTAATCAGAGATCTGTTAAAATTTGTAACGAAGCAAAGGTGGCAGTTATTGGCGAAACACTTATTTAAGAGACATGTTAAATCAGATGCTTATTTAAATACGCTTCTTTTATTTAATTGAAAACCGATGATTAGGATATTAAACTTGGGTCACTAAATCCCATTAAGCTATAAAAAGCATTGAGTATTATGATTATAAAATTGCAAAAGGCTCTAAATTAACTAACTCTAATGTGGATTGTGTTTGAAAAATAAGCACTGGTTTGTTTACATACATGCAGCATGTGATGGTGTTTTTGGAGCATCTCTACAGAGAGACTGTCTCATTGACAATTTCTGTGTCTGCATAAGCTAGTGAAGTTGGAGAATTCTAACTGTTTGACCAAGTTTTTTTCTTTCTAATTAATTGTATGTTTTCTTTGGTTTTTCTCATATTTTGTCTTTTGAAGGATGCCTCGGAAAGGTAGGAGATCCCAGGCACAAAAAGTTCGTTGGACGAAGTTAGACCTGACAGGACAGACGTGCATGACGGACGTTGCTCAGTTTTCCACTGGACAGCATGGTGAAGATGGTGACAGCACATCTAGAATTCAATCCGTGCAGGCGTCTCATTGCCAGAGTGATGCAAGGTATGATGTTTTCTCACGAAATCATCAGTGCACATGTGTAGCTCTGACATTTCTTGCGTACCACAGTGAGGGAACTCAGTTCAAACAGTCTGATCTTGACCGAGTGCTACATGAGGGTGACGCTTTGTATGTCGGTATTAAAATGCAACTCATTGCTGAAGGAAGATTGCGACAGGATCTTCTAAGCATGGATGAAGTTCCTGTGAGCATCACAACTTCTAACCACACGTACACTGTACAGAAGTCAGAAGTGCTGAGGGGATATCTGAGAGCCAGAGGAATGCAAGAAATGGAAGGATGGTGGATTCCTCTTCATGAAAGACTTCAGTGTCTTTCATCAGATGTCAGCCATGCACTGCTTATTGTTTCTCCAGAGTGTATTGCTGTGTTCAGAGATGCATCTGGAAGATATGGTTTTTTTGATTCCCATTCCAGAACTGCCGAAGGTTTGCCACATCCTACTGGTGATGGAACTGCAGTTATGGTTACTTTTACTTACCTGACTGACATGACCCACAAATTACTTGAGCTTTTTCAGACTCGTGGTCCTGAGACTTGCTACGATTTCATGCCTGTTTCTTTTGAAAAGGAGCAACAGTCTGAGAAACCATGCTCATCATCAGCATGTTTGCCACCATCTCAAGTAGCTTCATTTCTGACCAAAACACAAACAAATGCAGACATTGATCTTTTTCTTAGAGATGACAAAAAACAAAGTGTCATAAAGGTTTTAAAAACAAACAAGCAACGAAGAAGAAAAGAATTGCGTAAAGTTGTGAATCAGAAGCAGGAAGCAAGACTTGAGAAAACATTTCCATATTTTAAAGTCCGAGAACAAAGAAGAAGAGAATATGAGAGAGAGAAATATGCCACCAGTTTGCAGTTTCGGAAGAAGAAAAGGGAGGGTACCAAAAAGAAGTATGATCAAAATCCTTTTACCCGATTCAAAAAGATAGAGTACTTGGCCAAGAGGTACAACACTGATGCACTCTTCCAGAAAAAAAGGAAAGAGTACTTAATCAGGAAGTACCACACAGATGCTCTTTTTCAGAAGAAAAAGAGGAACTACATGGTCAGGAGGTACCACACTGATCCTCCTTTCCAGAAGAAAATGAAGGACTACATGGTCAGGAGGTACCACTCTGATGCTCCTTTCCAGAGGAAAATGAAGGACTACATGGTCAGGAGGTACCGCACTGATGCTCCTTTCCAGAGGAAAATGAAGGACTACATGGTCAGGAGGTACCGCACTGATGCTCCTTTCCAGAGGAAAATGAAGGATTATGTGTTCAAAAGGTACCACACTGATGATCTTTTCCAAAGGAAAATGAAGCACTACATGGCCAGAAGATATGCAAGTGATTCAGAGTATAGGTCTCACCACATTCTTCTTTGTACTCTCCATAAGAAACAGAAGTTTCTCACAGATGTAGGATTTCGCATTCTTTATAAGTTGCGAAATGCATTGAGGATCAAAAGGAAGTACAAGCCATACGTTCATTCCAGCCAGGATCCACCCAATTCTGATGCAACAACCCAGCCTGTTTCCAACAGCTTGGTGCAAAAGGCCATCTCTGCATTTCGGTGTCAAGTTAAGCATGGTCCAACTTACGTCTGCACAGTGTGTCACAGGACTCTTTTTCCGAATCAAGTCAAGATCTGTAATAGAACACTATATGTCAAGAATGTTCTTGTTGCAGCCTGTTGCTTAACCGGAAAATATGTCCATGCTTGTGACAGTGCCTGCACAGTTTCTTGTGCAGTTCCAGAAGAGAGAAGACAGGAATGGATCTGCCACACTTGTCACAATCATCTGAAGAGAGGATCTATGCCCTCTATTGCAGTGGCAAACAAACTCGAATTGCCTACCATCCCTGCAGAACTACTCGAACTGAACGTGCTTGAGCGACAGCTCGTTGCCAGAATCGTTCCCTTTGCAAAAATAGTTGCATTGCCCAAAGGACAGCAAAGAGCAGTGCATGGTGCTGTTGTGTGTGTTCCCTCTGAGGTGGAGCAAACAGTCAACTGTCTGCCACGGCCTAGTAGTGAGTCCCAGCTTCTACAGGTAAAGCTGAAAAGGCACATCAAGTTCAAAGGGTACCAACACTTCCATACGGTGAATATGCACAATGTGCTAGCCGCTTTAAGGAAACTGAAAGCTACGCATTCAGAGTACAGGGACATTGTGATAAGTGAAGCTGCCACATTTGAACTTCTCCCTGATGATGAGCTGGATGACACAGCGGAAAAACAGGAAGTTGTTTCCTCTGAACAGGATGACCAGAACGTCAGCACTGAGGAAAAGGATGAACTCAGGCCTGGACTCACACTGGACACATGCATGCAGCCACTTGACATTGGACAGGACTTGCTATCATACGGCGAGGGAATTTTCAGCATTGCGCCTGCTCAAGGGAAAAAGCCAGTCGGATTTTTCCGGATTCCCAAGTTGGAAGCCATGTCTTTCCCTGTCCAGTTTTGCACTGGACAGAACACAATTGATGAGGCGCGACAAGTTGCATTGTCACCGAGCATGTACTTCAATGTTAGACTGTTCTGCGTGGATACTCGTTTCGCCAAAGACCAGAGTTATCTCTTCTTTGCACAGTTTGTCACTGAAACGCACATGGCTAGAAACAGCATGTCTATCCAGTTGCGAAAAGGCAAACCCGTTACGAGAGATGGACGTAGGATCTCCAACAAGCTTCTTCAGGATGATCGTGAGGTTGAAAGGCTGGTCCACAGCCGTGACGCCACAAGGTTCATGCAACCCTTGAGGGGCACTCCATCTTACTGGGAGAAAACGTTGAGAGATCTACAGGCCATGATCCGGCAGTTGGGGAACCCTACTTTTTTTTGCACTTTTAGTGCAGCCGAAATGCGCTGGCCGGAAGTGATAACGGCAATCAAGGCTCAGCAAGGTGAAGAGGTTGACTTTTCGGAGCTTGACTGGACGACGAAATGTGAAATCCTTCGAAGTAACCCTGTCACCGTCATGCGGATGTTTGAGAAACGAGTGGATGCGTTAATGACTCATCTGCTTTTGTCACCTGCTCAACCCATCGGTGAAGTCGAGGATTACTTTTATCGAGTTGAGTTTCAAGCCCGAGGTAGCCCACATATTCATCTGCTGGCCTGGGTGAAGGGGGCGCCAGAGTTCGAAAATGAGTCTGATAAAGAAGTGTGTGACTTCATTGACCGTTACGTTACCTGCCAGTTGCCCGACCCTACCACCGATCCTGAGCTTCATAAAATTGTCACTGAAGTTCAACTTCACAGCAGGAAGCACTCCAAGTCTTGCAAGAAAGGAAACCTGTTGTGTAGGTATGGGTTCCCTAAACTCCCCATCTCTAAGACCACCATCACCCGTCCGCGACCACCGTGTCCTGAGGAAGACGAGGATGAAGGCCAAAACCGCCCAGATGAAAAGAAGGCAAGACAGGATGCTTTCCGAAAAGCAATAAATGACGCAAGGAAGAAACTCAAGCCGGTGTGGGATTTGTTAAATGATCCACAGGCCTCCTTTGACAGCTTAGAAGACCTGCTGGCCAAATGTAATATGTCCATGGAGGATTACAATGGTTACGTTGAGGCATTGACCACTTCTAGTGTGATTTTGCTGAAGCGTGATCCAAAGGAGGCTTGGGTGAATGGATACAACCCGGATCTGCTGAGGGCATGGAACGCCAACATGGACATTCAGTTTGTTCTGGACTCTTTCAGCTGTATCATGTACATGCTGTCTTACATTTCCAAGCCAGAGCACGAAATGAATGATTTCCTGAAGAGCGTCATCAAGGGTGTTCGCGAAAGCAACGTGAACGAAGAGGACGAAATGAAGAACATAATGCAGGCCTACTCCAAACACAGGCAGGTGAGCGCTCAGGAGTCTGTGGCAAGAACATGCAGCTTACCAATGAAGAAGTGTTCACGAAACATTGTGTTTATACCGACGGATGACGACGCCCTGAAAATGAGTTTGCCCCTTAGTGCCCTGCACAACAAAGATCCTGATTCAGAGGATGTCTGGATGTCAGGTATGATAGACAAATACAGAGCAAGGCCTCGAACACTGGAGTTCGAGATGATGTGTCTGGCGGACTTTGTCTCCAATTACCGTGTTGTGTATGGTCGGCAAACTGAAGGAAAGAATGTCCTCCGACTGCTCAACGGTATGGGCTTCATTCAGAAGAGGACTGTTGGTAAGGCTGCGATCATCAGGTATGCTCGGTTTTCGGAGGAGAAGCAACCGGAAAAGCATTACGGAAGACTGGTGAAACTTTATGTGCCACATCGCTTCAATGAACAGCTGAAACCCCAGCGATATCCAACTTATCAGGAGTTTTACAAAGGTGCGTTTGTTGAACTCCCGGCACACCCCGGGCTCCTGATGCCTGTCTGCGCCATAGTCAAAGCACACCAGGAGAACTATGAAAAACACAGCAAAGAGGTGGATCAAGCATTCGAACAGCTGCAGCGGGACGGACCAGCTGAGAATGCTTGGACCGCCTTTGCGCCTGAAGTTGACGTAGATCGCCTGGAGTGCATAGCGGAACGAGAAGACGTCGATCCAGAAGAAGATGAACAAGATGATGTCCCGGATTACCAGATTCTTCGTGGAGATGGAGATGGAGTCATACCACAGATAGAGGCACCACAGATGACTGCTGAATTTGTCAGGAGGATGTTCAGGAGTCTAAACGAGACGCAGGCAGGAATTTTTTACGTTGTCCGCCAGTGGTGTCAGAAGCGTGTGTGGGGTCACAATCCAGAACAGTTTTTTTACTTTTTGTCAGGCGGTGCTGGCTGTGGGAAGTCACACGTCATCAAGTGCGTACACGCGGAGGCAACCAAGATTCTGCGACAACTCCCTCGACTCCGGGAAGAAGGGGATCTCTCAGTGCCTACGGTGCTGTTGTCTGCTTTTACTGGAACGGCAGCATTCAACATCTCCGGTAAAACGCTGCATTCCCTTTTAAAGCTGCCACGGAGTCTAAAGCCACCATACCAGGGACTTGGAAACTCCCTTGATGAAGTGAGAGCAGCTTTACGCGACGTGGAGATCCTTATCATCGACGAGGTATCCATGATCTCAAAGGACATGTTTGCTTACATCAACTGGAGATTTCAGCAGATCAAAGGCAGCAAGAAGCCTTTTGGAGGGATCTCTTGTCTCGCCGTAGGGGATTATTATCAGCTGCCCCCAACAGGTAAAGCCAAACCGCTGTGTGTGTTTGAAGAGGATGTGCTGGACTTCTGGAAGGACAATTTTCAAATCGTCACCCTGACAGAGATTATGCGCCAGAAAGAAGACCTCGCTTTCGCTCAGTTGTTGAACAGACTGCGAGCAAAGCCGAAGGCCGAACCTCTCAGGGAAGACGATAGAGCTTTGTTACTCCAGGCTGTGAAAAATTCAGAAGACTGTCCGCGTGAAGCTCTGCACATATTCGCCACCAACAAAGAAGTCCTCAAGTTCAATACCGAGACTGTGCAGGCCCTTTACACTGACATCATAACAATTGATGCCGAAGACTACAGGAAAGACCCCACAACAGGAGGGATGAAGAGACTACGTAAACCTGCCACTGGAAAAAAGGACAACTTACTTGACACTATAGAAGTTGCCGTGGGTGTTCGTGTGATGGTGACCAGGAATCTGGACGTAGAAGATGGAATCGTCAACGGATGTTTTGGCAGGATTGCAAACATCGTCACCAAACAGAAGGATGGATTCGCCACAGTGGAGATGCTAGGCCTTCAACTCGACAATCCAAACGCCGGCCAGAAACACCGCAAAAAAGTAGGAGGTGAAGAAGACGTCTTGGTTTACATCGAGAGATCCGAAGAGACTCTGAGGAAAGGAGCGGTTCGTCGTCAGTTTCCCATCAAGTTAGCTTACGCCTGCACGGCCCACAAAGTTCAAGGCATGACGATGCAGTCTGCAGTGGTGTCCTTGAAGAAGATTTTTGAGCCAGGAATGGCCTACGTTGCCCTTAGCAGAACCACTTCCTTACGTGGATTACACATTACAGACTTCGACGAGAAGAAGATATATGCTAATCCGGAAATCACAGCCTCTTTGCAGGCCATGAGGACAGCACCAGTCGAAGAAATTATGCCACTTCTGCGGCACGTTAGGGAAAACAGGCAGGAACATACACTCACCATCATTCACCACAACACAGAAGGACTTGGACCCCACATTGAGGACATCAGATGGCATCATGAGCTGCGTCACGCGGATATTCTCTGTCTGACGGAAACACACCTGTCCGGATCGTCTACTTCATCGGATCTCCAATTGGACGGATATAACCTATTTACCCGCAACAGACACGTCTCCTACTCCACGCATCAAGACATTGGGAAGAAGAACGGAGGTGGAGTCGCAATATATTGCAAGGAGCACATTCCAGCTCAGCCCCGGCAATATATACAAAATGTGACCGATCTGGAGTTCGTTGTCATCAAATTAGATTCGCCAATAAAGGCAGCCATCGTAGCTGTGTATAGGCCGCCACAGTACAACGTTGGCGATTTTTTGACTAACCTGAAGGGTATGCTGGATTATCTTGACCTCGCACACGACGACCTTGTCATCATCTGTGGAGACTTTAATGAGGACCTCCTACACACTGGGAAAAAACCTATTCTCAAGTTGTTTCAAGCTCGAGGATACACCCAAGTGATTACAGCAGCGACGACGGACAAACACACACTACTCGATCACATCTTCATTTCAAAGCCGGACCTCTGCCTTCAGTCGGGTGTTATACAGAGCTACCACAGTTACCACAATCCTGTGTACTGTGTTTTGCGTTTGACATAGGTGGTTTTGTTTTGGTTGTTGTTGGGAAATGTTTTGCAGTGTAATGCCAACGGGTTGGCTTGCATGGTTGTGTTTTTGTGTTATGCCATACAGAACCGTTGGGACCATGCATGCATTAAAGGTGCGGGTTGGGCTTTCCGACAGCCTTATCCAACGGGTTGGCTTGTATGGTTGAGTTTTGGTGTTAGGCCATACGGAACCGTTGGGACCATGCATGCTTTAAAGGTGCGGGTTGGGCTTTCCGACAGCCTTAGCCAACGGGTTGGCACGTATGGTTGAGTTTTGGTGTTAGGCCATACGGAACCGTTGGGACCATGCATGCTTTAAAGGTGCGGGTTGGGCTTTCCGACAGCCTTAGCCAACGGGTTGGCACGTATGGTTGAGTTTTGGTGTTAGGCCATACGGAACCGTTGGGACCATGCATGCTTTAAAGGTGCGGGTTGGGCTTTCCGACAGCCTTAGCCAACGGGTTGGCACGTATGGTTGAGTTTTGGTGTTAGGCCATACGGAACCGTGGCACTGTGCATTCATTAACGGTGCCAGTGGGCTCAGAACAGCCTTAGCCAACGGGTTGGCGCGTATGGTCGTGTTGAGGTTTTATGGCGCTGAGCTACCGGGAAAGAAGAGCAGTACCTACAGCAGCAGGAAGGATAAAGATAGAAGTAGACTGGCAGCTTCAGGGAGGACACTGGCAGCAGCACCAGCGACAGACAGGATACAGTGAGGACTATGAGGCAGCTCCAGGGAAGCTAGTGAGTAACAGCACTAACATGAAGATAGCAAGGTAAAGGGGGAGGTAGTAAGACACTAGTAAGACACTATTATATTAGAAGTTTTAATTTGAATTTGTTCGACGATCTGTACTAAATGTATTATATGCAGTTATTGAACTGTTATTCTGTCATTAATATGTGCCCTTCTGAAAAGTTGCAGGAAGAGACAAAAGCAGTCCTGTCCAAGACTGGATGCGACTCTGCAATATACCGTCCAAAGCTAAGTGTTTAAACATTTTGATTCAATCACTGTA
>NC_133367.1:48707780-48727446 GCF_049309525.1 Garra rufa | reverse complement strand
AATGAATGTATCTGAGTAGAACCGACTGTCCTCAGAAACGTGTCGTTGGCATTTTCATTTCATGCTGATAAAACAGCGTTAAAGCTGATTTGTATACAGCCGTTACTAGGGAAACGATAATATTTCAGCGCTCCTAAAGCGCCCCCTTGTGACAGAATTTTAATTTTAATTTTTTAGAATTTTTTCCAATACATTTTTCAGCTGTTTATTTTTATGCAGCAAACACATAGGGTTTTTAATGTGCCTTCTAAAAAATCTAAACAATTAAGACAGTAATATTTATGTTTTAAATAAATATGATAAATTATATACTTTATTTATCCCTTTTAATGGTATAAAGGCTGAAATGCCATTGTATAAGATATTGTTTTTGTGTGAATCTGTATCTGAATTATAAATCATGTCATTTTATGACCTAAAATTCTACCTTACATTGTCCAACCCCACTCATTCTGTTCATTTTACTTGTGCAGCTCTTAAAAAGGATCATACATTGCTTTAAATTGATATTTAAAAATTCTGCAGATACACTAAAGAGTGAAATAAAATTTCTTCCTTGATATTTGTTTATATTTGTGTATTGAAAACATATTTGATTGACATTTAGACTCCTGTTTGAATTTCTATATTTAAAAAAAAAAATTAAAAAGCTTTTTTATTTGGGCTAGTTCAATTAATTTTTGGGCTACCAAAATGTAAAGAGTACCTGAGATGCGACTGAAATGAAGTAGGCTATGTACAGTATAAATTTCTACACCTGCTGTTAATGTTTACAAAGGTCACATAAGAATATTGCCCATAGGTTATTTTAAAAGTTCAAATGTATCAGAATAAACAAATTTTATGTTTGATTTGTGTTATGTATGATAATTGAGCCTCTAACATAATACCTAATATGGTAAATGTGATGTCCTAATTATTAATAAATAAATTAAATAATTAAATAAATCGCAAAATTTTTCGCAAATTTCTAGGACTTGCCACCACAAAATTTATAATTTTCATCGCAAAAATCACAAAAAAAAAAATCGTGAAATCCTGGAGGGACTGCTTAGATTTCATCATTCAAAACGTTTACCGTTATATCTTGTTTTTAATAAGTTACAGCAATAGCGATGCTTTTATCCATATTAGAGAAGCTGGAAAGGAACGTTATTAGCGCTACTTCTTTGATGCATATGACATGTGTTTTTTGTTTTGTTTTTTTATGCACAAGGGCGCCCTCTGGCATCCAGTATGAATGAAACCCATTCTATTTTGTGTAAAAATCTAAAAAAAATATACCTCTCTCAAAAGAAAAATTAAGCAGACCCATACTAAACCACACTTTATCTAGTGTGCAGAGGTTTACAGGAGTATTTTGTTAATTTGTTCCAAAAAAACCCACACTGAAGTGGCAAGATATCAGAACCGAACCGAACCGAACCGAAAACCGTGGTTAAAAACCAAGGTATGTATTGAACCGTGGACTAACTGTATTGTTGCATCCCTAATATTTATATATAGCCTATCTGTTAAATTTAACCTATAAACTGCACTCCAGTAAAAATCCCAGCCATATAGCATAATCAAAGCTGTAATGGTATGTCAGCATTTACCATTTAGATTCAGAATGTTAAGAGATCTAAATTAAGGGGGAAATAATGAATATAAACGAATAATAAATTTGTTACAGAAAAAAAGAGGATCAATTAATGGATAAAACTTTAGGATGCATAAAATGTTTCTTGCAGGGCTATTTAATTTGAAGTACTTTATGTAATATTTATTCAGGATAAACTTTTGAATGCAGTCTACATCGCGCACAGACAGCATTCGCATATACAGCATTGCCTATTGTTAATATAATAACTTAATATTGCATTAATTTCTATAACAATTAATATAATCATTTCTTAACTCAAAATAAAATATTAATAAACCTATCTCTGATAATCCTGGGTGATGGTCACGCAGGTTTGTTTATGCATTAAACATAAGGATGTCGTTACCTCGACAAAATGATCTTGTGGCCACGACATAATATGACGTTCCTACGAGTTAATATGACATTCCCAAGAATTAATATCTCGTGGCAAAGACAAAAAGTAATATGATGTTCCCACAAGTTCATATGTCGTGGCCACGACAAACATAAGAGAACTGAAGGTGTCCCCTCCAGGTTACCGTACAAACGAGTCTTTTAGTTTGCAGCGATGTTTGATGCCGCTCCAGTTCAGTGCGTTACATGACTGCCCCCTACTGATCATGTCTTTCCTGTGTCAGAGCATTTTCTAGGATCCCTCGCAATACACCGGGGTCACGCGAGACCACTTTACTTCCCGCACGCATTTTAAATGGCCAGATCTGTACACCTAGTGACTAAACCTAGCCACAAACCTTAACCTCACCTAAACCTACAATTCGTAGCCCTATGGACCTGAACCTTAGTCTTCTCATCGCAACAGAACTACAAGGCCTCAAACAGCACTCGCTGACGGAATGTAATGCCTGATCAGGATTATCGAGCAGTGACTTTCGGGTTACTGCTTGATTCGCTGGTCCGGAGTAAGTTTAGTCAAAAACTTTCCGTTCCCAGATCTGAGTTGACATTCAGATCTAACTTTGAACCAACCTGCGCACTAAACCTAAACTAAACTGAATTCCTGGTCTTCCACAGTCTTAGCCCCATGCCCAAAAAAGGCTATTCTCCTCGAATGGGAGATAGATAAAGGCCTCCTTGGTATAGTCAGACATGCGTCGGCCCGTGCAGTATCCTCAGTCTCCCTACTCCAAACCTTCCTAGACGGGTGCTAGGTTGGGGGGAGCTGTTGTAATTTTTCTAACCTAACCCTAACCTAACCCTAACCCTAACCATAGCTTTTAAAGCCCGTCAATAGCTGGACATACTGTTTTTCCATGCAATTTTAAAAAACTTCTAAGTTAGTTTTTCTCCTTTTACGCTCAAGATTACGGGTTTCTTTTTTTAGAGAATGGGTATTACTCTTGTACCATGGCACAGTACGTTTTTCTCTAACCTTTTTTAGCTTGATTGGGGCAACAGCTTCTAATGTATTAGAGAAGATAGTGCCTATGTTACTAGTCATTTTGTCTAGTTCATGTTTATTTATGGGTGCACAGTAGAGGATGGATACCCGAGCCGAGCCGGGCTCGGTCACATCAGCGCTATAGTGCGCCTGTGTTATAACGGCGCTTTTTGCCCCGTGTGCACTGATGCGCTCATCTGTTGACATTTCCGTACGCCTTCCTACAGTTGCTTAATAGAAGCGGGCTTTCTACACAAAAAAGTGCATGTGTCATTAGTATGAGGAAAAAAAAAAGATTTTAACTGTGTCGGGCTGGGATCGGGCTCGGACATAAATATCTTAATGCCTGTCGGGCTCGGGTCGGGTTCGGTTACTGCTCTGTCGGACGCAGGCCGGGCTCGGACAGAAAAATGCGGCCCGATCCGCACTCTAGTGCACAGAGCAGTTGAGATAAATCAGGCAGGTTATTTGTGAACCTGTCTTTGGTAGCAGGAACAATAGTTCTGCCCAGACGATAGCGTGGAGCTATATAGTTAACATCAGTGATACGCAGCATGCACGATACGAGGAAATGATCAGTAACATCATCGCTTTGAGGTACGATATCTATATCAGTAAGATCTATATCAGTTATCGTTGTTGATGTCTCTTCACAGATACCTGCCATCCTGAAGGACGATGTGAGCGTCGGCGCGATCGTCCTGCACGCAGGGGTGAACGACGTCAGGCTGCGGCAGACGGAGGTCCTGAAGAGGGATTTCAGGAGCCTGATCGAGACGGTTCGCAGCACAGCGCCCGCGACGAGAATCATCGTGTCAGGACCGCTTCCCACGTATCGACGTGGACACGAAAGGTTCAGTAGACTTTTTGCTCTAAATGAATGGTTGTTGTCATGGTGTAAAGAACAGAAACTGCTCTTTGTCAATAATTGGAATCTTTTCTGGGAGCGCCCTAGGCTTTACCGCGCTGATGGCCTGCACCCCAGCAGAGTCGGAGCAGAACTGCTGTCGGACAACATCTTCAGGACGCTGCGCTCCATTTGACTAGTAAGCATATCTTCAAATAGTTGCGATGATGGCTTTTGTTCTGCACATTTAAACGATAGTATTGGTGCTGTCCAATCTATAAAGACTGTGTCTGTTCCTCGAATAGTGAGGTCAAAACTAAAATTTAATGCAGGATCTAGAACAAATCTAATCGTGATTAGAACAAAAAAATGCACAATAAATGAACAAAATCAATTTTTAAAGCTTGGGCTCCTAAACATTAGATCACTCGCACCCAAAGCACTTATTGTAAATGAAATAATCACAGACAACAGTTTTGATGTACTCTGCTTGACTGAAACTTGGCTAAAACCAAACGATTATATTGGTCTGAATGAGTCTACTCCACCAAACTACTGTTATAAGCATGAACCCCGTCAGATCGGCCGTGGCGGTGGTGTTGCAACAATTTATAGTGATATTTTCAATGTTACCCAGAAAACAGGGTACAGGTTTAATTCATTTGAAGTACTCCTACTCAATGTTACTCTGTCAGATATGCAAAATAAATCTCTCCTATCTCTTGCTCTGGCTACTGTGTATAGACCTCCAGGGCCGTATACAGATTTCCTAAAAGAATTTGCAGATTTCCTTTCTGACCTATTGGTTAATTTTGATAAAGCATTAATTGTTGGAGATTTTTTTTTTTATTTATTTATTTTTTTTATACCATGTCATTTCGCTGTATTTTTTTTTATTATTATTAGAACATGTAAACAACATAGTTACAGAAAACAGGCATCAAAAACAGAGGCTCCAAAGATGGTTAAAGAACAAAAAAATAAAAGTAAGACATTCACAAGACGCCAAAAACAGATTCATAATATTTTACAGCTGACATTGCTTTTACATTTTTCACAACTTTAAGAGACTTCATTAATAGAGTGAGTTCGTTAGAGAAAACCTTGTATAAAGGAGGAGATTTTGACAGTCTACACTTATGAATGAAAAATTTGCCATTCAAGATAATAAAATTAACAAAATTGTGAATATTTTTATCATCATTCTCAAAATAACAAATAATATCCTTCATATTCAGTGTTATCGTTAGATTACTTTTGACTGAAAAAACAGTAAAACAATCTTTCCAAAATGTTTTTACACTCTGGCAATCAACAAAGAGATGACATAAAGACTCCTCATAGGTGTTACAAAAAGAACATTCTCTTCCAATATCCATAAAGTTAGAGAGCAATATATTGGTTGGATATATTTTGTGTAAAATCTTCAGGTGAATTTCTCTTACTTTGTTTGAAATACAAAATTTGTAAGGAAGCAGCCAAGCTTTCCTCCAATTAATATCCCTTAGGATGGAATTCCAATAAAATTTTCCTCTTGGAACAACTCTCTTTTTGTCATTAAAGACTTGTCTTATATCATTGTTAGTACATTTTTTATCAAATACATTTTTACCATTTATAAGGAAAATAAAATCTTTATTATCAACTTTATAATAAGTCAGGTGGCTGCACATTAAAGTAACAAGACCAGAGGGAATAGCTTTGATTATTACAGAAAATTCTTTAAATTTTATAGGGAAGATGAATTTAGATAAAAAAAGAGTCATAAGAGTAAATTCTTAAAGATGAATCAAATAAATCACTCAAGTAGATTAACCCGTGATCCAACCATTTCTCAAAAAATAAACTTTTGCCTTTAACTGTAATCAACTCATTATTCCAAATCTTCATTCTGTGAGGAGAAAAATTATGCACAAAGCACAATTTCCATGCCAAGAGTGCTTGCTCATGGAATTTAGACAATTTTATGGGTAATTTGGAGGGCAAAAAGTTACAAGTCAAAAGAAAATCTAAACCACCCACCATCTTAAAGATATTATGTGGAATGAAAAACCATATTGAATCAGGATCCATCACACACTTTTTGATCCAATTAATCTTGAAAGTATTATTCATATCTATATAATCCAGCATTTCAAAACCTCCTTCCGATTTCTTTCCAGCTAACAAATTACTTTTTAAATTGTGCTGTTTATTTTTCCAACAAAAATTGACCAATAATCTATAAATTTCTTTGCCAGTAGAATCTTGAACAAACAAGGAAAGACCAGGAAAAATGAATCTGGATAAACCTTCTACCTTGGTCAGTAAGATTCTGCCTAAAATAGATAAATCCCTTCTCAACCAATTGTCCAAAATCATTTTTGTTTTCTTAATCATGTTATTAAAATTAAGTTGCTGTCTAACTGACAAGTTTTTTGATATATAAATTCCTAAATATTTAATACATTCTTTTACTGGAATGTTAAACATTGATTGTTCAGAAGAATCATGCACTGGAAGAATTTCACACTTTGAAACGTTTAACTGGAGACCTGATGCATCAGAGAAAGTTTGAACTAAATTGACTGCATATTTAATTTGATTCTTATCTTTTAGAAATAAAGTTGTATCATCAGCCAATTGTGATATTTTTATTTCTTTATTAAATAATGTTATCCCATGTAAGTTTGGATTTTTTACTACACTAATTGCAAATAGCTCCACAACAATCAAAAACAAAAAGGGGGAAATTGGACAACCCTGTCTCACTCCTCTGTTGATGAAGAATCTTCTAGAAGTATTATTCTGTATAATAACAGAACTATTAATGCCTCCATAAAACATTTTAACTATCTTAATGAAATTATTTCCAAAACCAAATATACGTAAACACCGTAATAAAAATGCGTGATCAATTGTGTCAAACGCTTTATAAAAGTTGAGAAACAAAATGAGAGCATCTGAATTCACCAAGTGGTTATAATCTAATATGTCCAAAATAAGTCTAATATTTGAACTGATATGACGTTTTGCCATAAAACCAGTTTGAGATTCACCAACTATGTTACTCAAACCACTTTTTAGTCTAATGGCATAAACTAAGGCTAAAATTTTATAATCAACGTTTAATAACGTTATTGGTCTCCAATTGTCAATGATTAAAGGGTCCTTATCTGGCTTTAGAATTAAACTAATAACACCTTGTTTCATTGTTGAGCTCATTTCATTTTGTTCTACGCATTCTTTATACATGCTAAATAAAGGGTTTTCTATCAGATCCCAAAAAGCACAATAAAATTCAACGGTTAACCCGTCTGAGCCAGGGGATTTTCCTTTTTTCATTGAAAAAAGAGCTTTGGAAATCTCAGCTTTGGAGATATCATCCTCACAATATTCTTTATAATCATTAGAAACTGTTGGGACAAAATTTTGAACTGCATGTAAAAATGTATTTATTTTATCATTGTCAGAATTGGAAGTATATAGTTTTTCATAAAATGAGTATACAAAGGAAGCTATATCAGAAGGATTATTAGAGATTTTTTCCTTTATTCTCAAGGATGAAATAGAATTTCTTGTATAATTCCTTTTTTCCAGAGAAAAAAAATAACTAGTATTTCTTTCCCCTTCCTCAAACCACTTGGCTCTTGATCTTATATAAGCACCTTTAGCTAGTTCCGTATATAGTTTATCTATTTCTAAATTGAGAAGATATAATTTAGACTTTTCCTCCTCTGACAGAGTATTTTGTTTAATTAAAATATTGAGTTGATCTGTTATCTCTGTAATCTTTCTAAGTTTATTTTCCTTTAATTCTTTACCTCTTTTCATAGCAATTACCCTAACTTTAAATTTAAAAAGCTCCCACTTTTGAATATGACTTAAGTTATTATTTTCAAAAATATTTGCTAACAATTTAACTTGTTCCACAAAATAACTATCAGAGAGGAGCCTATTGTTGAATTTCCAGTATCCACGAATTGTACTAGCCTTACACCCATCAAAAGAGATTGATATCAATTTGTGATCTGATAGAGGGGCACAGGTAATTTTTGTTTCAGAAACACAGTGAATTAAATCCTGAGGAATCAACTAGTAATCTATTCTTGATTTTAAAGAAAAGGAGCTATTATTCCAGGTATAGTCACAACAATTAGGGTTCAAATATCTCCATACGTCAGAAACTTGTAACTTGTCAGTTATAAAACAAAATAAATCAGAAATTCGTGAACTATTATGTTTAGGTGGAAAGCGGTCAACAGAATCATCTGGAGCATCGTTGAAATCACCACCAATAATTGCATATCCATCATTGTATTTCTGTTTTAAATCTGTTATTGTATCACAAATCTTCTTAAACATTTCCAAATTATGTGCTCTAACATTATATCCATAGAAATTGCAAATTATTAAAGTGGAATTGTCCAGTTTAACGGTCAGTATTATCCATCTTCCATTATATGAACGAATCGTTTCCAAAACCTTGCCTTTGAATTTGTTAAAGAGAATTGCGACACCTGCTGAGTGATTGGATCCATGACTGAAAACAACATAATCTCCCCATTGGGTTTTCCAGAAATTTGAGTCAGAGTCACAAGAATGAGTCTCCTGAAAAAAAAAGTACTTGAGCATCTGTATGTCTTCCAAAAAGAAATATAGCTTTTCTTTTAACAGCATCGCGAATGCCTCGAACATTTAAAGAAATTAATTTGAACCTACCAAACTTAAAATCAGCCATTACAAAGGAACTAAATAACCAGTATAAAACAAATAAATACCTTTGGAGAAAGTGAAAATTGAGAAAGCATGAAACATTACGTTAATCAAAACACTTGCATCGACCCCGATATGTATTCTTAACCGCTGGCAGGCGCCATCCGCTCAAGTAATGTCAGGCACATTGACGCGCACTCCTTCAATGAAGGCAAATCCTCCTCGAAAACCGGCCTTCTTGCCCTCTTCTCTTGCACGTTTCACCAGTGGCCATGCTTTGATCCTTGCGGCTCGTTCCTCCGAAGACAGGTCTTCCTTTACGTGTAGCCCGTTTTCTTTCAGATATTGATTTTCTCTGGCCTCCCTCCACACTGTATCTCGATAAAGACGCATGGCAAACTGTATAATTATCACTCTGGGGCGTCCATCACTTCTTTTTTGTCCCAGTCTATGAACCGAATCCACGACATCTGGAAGTTTGTGTGCGATCTTTGGAGACACTTTGGAGAGGATCTTGATAGCAACATCTCGTGTGTTACTCTCCTTGTCTGGACCACTTTCTTTGACGCCGTAAATCCTGAGATCCCATCTTCTTTTGTAGTTCTCTATCCCCATACACACATCCTTCAGCTGTTTATTTTCTCGCTGCAACGCAGAAACATTCTTTTCCAGTTTCAAAATCTTCTCTTTGTGAGACGTGCTTTCTCGTAACAACTCACTAACGGTGGTAGAAAGAACGGTGATAGAAGAAGCCGTATTTTCCAAGACCCTCTCCATGGACTCAACTCTCTGAAACGTACCATCACATTTCGATGTGAGTTCAGCAACAGCGTTAATCAGTGAATCGATTTTCTCATCAATGTTCATTTTTGTTTTCCCTTTTTTTCCGGGTGGACTTTTACACGGAGTGCACGGAAGAGGTTGAAGGTCTACGACGTCCATAGAAGCTTCGTTGCCATTTATGTTTTCAGTCGCCATGTCTGTAACTTTAATTTGAGCCTTCTCTCTATTTCTCTTCTTACCCATATGAGCTTGACGAGCCACACAGCGGATGAAAAACAAATTAACTAAGTATCAATAAAGTTTATCGGGGTTTTCAAACATAGTTTCATGTTAATCTCTGAGCTGCCTGACGACACCGCTCAAAACGTGTCAGCATGGATGAACGCCATCTTGGCCTCCATTGTTGGAGATTTTAACATTCATGTTGATAATACAAATGATGCGTTAGGACTTGCGTTTAATGACCTGTTAAACTCTTTTGGAGTCAAACAAAACATCACTGGGCCCACTCATCGTTTTAATCATATACTAGATCTAATTATATCGCACGGACTTGATCTTACTGATATAGATATCATACCTCAAAGCGATGATGTTACCGATCATTTCCTCTTATCGTGCATGCTGCGTATCACTGATGTTAACTATATAGCTCCGTGCTATCGTCTGGGCAGAACTATTGTTCCTGCTACCAAAGATAGATTCGCAAATAACCTGCCTGATTTATCTCAGCTGCTCTGTGCACCCATAAATAAACATGAACTAGACAAAATGACTAGTAACATAGGCACTATCTTCTCTAACACATTAGAAGCTGTTGCCCCAATCAAGCTAAAAAAGGTTAGAGAAAAACGTACTGCGCCATGGTACAACAGTAATACCCATTCTCTCAAAAAAGAAACTCGTAATCTTGAGCGTAAATGGAGAAAAACTAACTTAGAAGTTTTTAAAATTGCATGGAAAAACAGTATGTCCAGCTATAGACGGGCTTTAAAAGCTGCTAAAGCCGAGTATATCCACCAACTCATAGAAAAAAAACAAAACAATCCAAGGTTTTTATTTAGCACAGTGGCTAGATTAACAAATAACCAAACACCTCCTGACCTGAATATTCCTGCACAGTTTAATAGTAACGTCTTTATGAATTTCTTTACTGATAAAATAGACAACATTAGAAACACAATAACTAATTTAGATACCACAGCAACTGATACTTCAACATTAGTCATTACACCGGAAGAAAAACTCCAGTGCTTTAAAACTATAGAACAGAAAGAATTAAATAAACTTATCACCACATCTAAACCAACAACATGCCTATTAGATCCTGTACCCACTAAATTACTAAAAGAGTTGTTACCTGTAGCAGAAGTACCGCTTCTTAATAATGTTAACTCATCGTTATCTTTAGGTCATGTCCCAAAACCATTCAAACTAGCGGTTATTAAACCTCTTATTAAGAAACCACAGCTAGACCCTGGTGAATTGGCAAATTACAGACCCATTTCTAATCTTCCATTTATGTCTAAAATTCTAGAAAAAGTTGTGTCTGCTCAATTATGCTCCTTCTTGCAAAATAATAATATCTTTGAAGAATTTCAGTCAGGTTTCAGGCCCCATCATAGCACAGAAACTGCACTTGTAAAAATCACAAACGACTTGCTACTTGCGTCAGATCAAGGCTGCGTCTCATTGCTAGTTTTACTTGATCTTAGTGCTGCGTTCGACACTACAGATCATGAAATACTCATAAATCGATTACAAAACTATACAGGTATTCAAGGGCAGGCTTTAGGATGGTTCAGATCATACCTGTCCGATCGCTACCACTTTGTTTATTTAAACGGGGAGTCATCGCAGTTATCACCAGTAAAGTATGGAGTGCCACAAGGATCTGTCCTAGGTCCTCTGCTATTTTCAATTTACATGTTACCCCTCGGTAATATTATTAGGAAATATGGGATTAGTTTCCATTGTTATGCTGATGACACTCAACTATATATTTCAACAAGACCAGATGAAACTTCTAACTTAGCAAAGTTAACAGAGTGTGTTAAAAATGTGAAAGACTGGATGACCAATAATTTTCTACTGTTAAATTCAGATAAGACTGAGATATTACTTATTGGACCAAAAAACAGTACACAGAATCTCTTAAACTGCAACTTGCAACTAGATGGATGTACTGTTATTTCCTCTACAGTCAAAAATTTGGGTGTTATATTAGACAGCAACCTGTCTTTTGAAAATCATATTTCCTGTGTTACAAAAACAGCATTCTTTCATCTTAGAAACATTGCTAAGCTACGGAACATGTTACCTGTTTCTGATGCACAAAAGTTAGTTCATGCATTCATGACGTCTAGACTGGACTATTGTAATGCACTACTAGGTGGTTGTCCTGCTTCTTCAATAAATAAGCTACAGGTAGTCCAAAATGCAGCTGCTAGAGTCCTTACCAGGTCAAGAAAATATGATCATATTACCCCAATTTTACAGTCTCTACACTGGCTACCTATTAGGTTCCGTATCACTTACAAAATATTACTTCTTACCTATAAGGCCCTTAATGGTTTAGCTCCTGCATACCTAACTAGTCTCCTACTACGCTACAATCCCTCACGCTCCCTAAGGTCGCAAAACTCTGGACTTTTGGTAGTACCTAGGATAGCAAAGTCCACTAAAGGAAGGAGAGCCTTTTCTCATTTGGCTCCCAAACTCTGGAATAGCCTTCCTGATAACGTTCGGGGTTCAGACACACTCTCTATGTTTAAATCTAGATTAAAGACTTATCTCTTTAGCCAAGCATTCACATAATGTATCTCATAACGTTGTAATTTCAGTTACATCTGATCAAATGCACATTAATATTCCTCAGCTTGGGCTAAACACATCATTTTTGTTTGGACGGAAGTTGGAACAGCAGCTACGCTAATTATTTCTTTGTTTCTCTGTCTCTGCCACGGGATTTCCATCCCGTGGTAACTAGGGTTTACACAAGATTCAGCCCGGATTCAGAAGAAGAGATGATGCCAACCCCTCAGAGGACCGCAGATGATGCCAGCCTTGAAACAACATACAGCACTACATAATTTTCCTACAAGTCGATTACAGCACATAACCATTGCAATTAGTGTTCATCATCTGTTTGATTACACAGTTATTGATTTTAATATTTATATCATATGTACATCGACTCAACATACAGTATTCACCACTAATAAGCTACTAAATATATTGTAGTAGCCTAAAACTTTTGTACAGCTGCTCTGCAACAATTTGTATTGTAAAAAGCGCTATACAAATGAACTTGAATTGAATTGAACTATTCGAGGAACAGACAAAGTCTTTATAGATTGGACAGCACCAATACTATCGTTTAAATGTGCAGAACAAAAGCCATCATCGGAACTATTTGAAGAATTGCTTACTAGTCAAATGGAGCGCAGCGTCCTGAAGATGTTGTCCGACAGCAGTTCTGCTCCGACTCTGCTGGGGTGCAGGCCATCAGCACGGTAAAGCCTAGGGCGCTCCCAGAAAAGATTCCAATTATTGACAAAGAGCTGTTTCTGTTCTTTACACCATGACAACAACCATTCATTTAGAGCAAAAAGTCTACTGAACCTTTCGTGTCCACGTCGATACGTGGGAAGCGGTCCTGACACGATGATTCTCGTCGCGGGCGATGTGCTGCGTACCGTCTTGATCAGGCTCCCGAAATCCCTCTTCAGGACCTCCGTCTGCCGCAGCCTTATGTCGTTCACCCCTGCGTGCAGGACGATCACACAGACGCTCACATCGTCCTTCAGGATGGCAGGTATCTGTGAAGAGACATCAAGATAGCGAGCACCTGGGAAACAACGAGTGTGCACTTTACCGTTAGATAAGTTAGCACGAACGTGGGTGCGCCGGATCTGTGCAGAGAATCACACGGGGTAGAGGTTATGGGAGTATTAGGATCGAGCTGTACACTTACCCGGGCAGATTCGAGTGCGGCCTTTCGTTTACGCAGCTCGATCTGCCTAGCCAGGAGCTCCTGGATCTGCTTCTCCATTGCCTCCAGCTCCACCAGCACCGAGTGCAGCTCGAATGTGTCTTCACCTATGGCAAGCCGTTTTGACATTTAATCTATTTCCCGTACTAGTATCTATTTTCATGTTACTAGTACTTATTTTTTAGATACTAGTATCTTTTCCATTAAGTACTAGTACTATTAAATAGATACTAGTATCTAATGAATAAGTACTAGTGTCTATTTAATAGGTACTAGTATCTATTAAATAGGTACTAGTATCTATTGATTAAGTACTAGTATCTAATTAATAAGTACTAGTATCTATTAATTAAGTACTAGTATCTAATTAATCAGTACTAGTACCTAATGATTAACTACTAGTACATGAAAATTATGTACTAGTCAGAACTGGAATAGATACTAGTCAAAACTGAATAGTTGATATCTCAATGACAGATCCCATAGAAATCAATGGCAAAAAATTTCATTTTTTACTAGTAACAACAGAATTGTTACTAGTCACTATTAAAATAAGTACTAGTATCTAATAAATAAGAACTAGTATCTATTTAATAAGTACTAGTATCTAATGAATAAGTACTAGTACCTATTAAATAGATACTAGTATCTAATGAATAAGTACTAGTATCTAATGAATAAGAACTAGTATCTATTTAATAAGTACTAGTATCTATTTAATAGGTACTAGTAACTAATGAATGAGTACTAGTACCTAATAAATAAGAACTAGTATCTAATGAATAAGTACTAGTATCTAATGAATAAGTACTAGTATCTAAAGAATAAGTACAAGTATCTAATGAATAAGTACTAGTATCTAATGAATAAGATACTAGTATTTATTAAATAGGTACTAGTACTTATGAAATAGAAACTAGTACTTATTAAATAGATACTAGTATTTATTTAAAATATACTAGTACACATTTATTAGATACTAGTACTTATTTGAAATGTTACTAGTAATATTTTTTATTTTACTAGTAAAATGTTTAATTGAACTCTACTGTGGCCATTCGGACTAGTCATAACATAAGACGAGTAAAAAAAGCTAATCTGACTAGTAAAATAATAATTGTTACTAGTAATAATTTTAAAAGATACTAGTGTCTAATAAATAAGTACTAGTAACTAATGAATAATTACTAGTATCTATTAAATAGTTACTAGTATCTAATGAATTAGTACCAGTATCTATTTAATAAGTACTAGTATCTAATGTCTGCTTACTAGGAATATCTAAATAGATACTAGTCACTATTGCAATAACTACTAGTCCGAAATTAAAAGATGATATCAAAAACAGTGTCACGTATCTGGTCTTCCCTGTCATCATGAACTCTTGCACCACACTTCATGGACTTCATTCCCCACAAGCCACTGCACTAATCACTGCATTCACCTGGCCCTTGTTTCTCACTACACTGATTAGTTCTCACAGCTGCACCTCATCACTCTGACTGCATTTAAGCCACTCACACACACAGCCACCTTGCGAAGTCTTATTGTTCCTATGGTCGTAATTCTAAGCGTTTATCTCTGTGTTGGTTTCTCTGTGTATGACTCTGGACTGTGTACCCCGTTGACGATTCCTGCTACCTGCCATTGCGACCATTGCCTACATTGTTCCTGTTTTCTGGTGATTATTCTGGCCTGTTGACGATTCTAAATAAACGCTGCAAATGGATCCGCACGTCTCAGTCTGACTCCTCCCTGTGACAGAAGACTTCGCCGCTACAAGGATCCAGCGTCAGCAGGACAACCGACCAAAAATGGATCTAGCAGGAGGTTTAATCGACCCCGTAAGTGTGCTCTGCAGCATTTTTCAAAATGGCCGCTCCATTGTGCATTATGTTGATGAGTTCATCACATATAGCCACCTGGCATCATGTGATGAGACCATGGTCAAGGAGTGCTTTTGGAGCGGACTCGACCCCGTAATCAGTTCCAACCTACCTGATGAAGACCCCAGCTGGACTCTCGCACAGTATATAGACTTTGCCATGTTTCACTGCAAATCTCCGTTTACGGTGGGTGAGGTAGAGCCACAGCACAAAATGGCTGCCACGCCAGAGTCTGCAAGCAAGATGGCTACCGTCAAATCAGAGTCTCCACCGCCAGAGCACCCTCCAGTGACTGCGCCGCCAGAGCGCCCTCCAGTGACTGCGCCGCCAGAGCGCCCTCCAGTGACCGCTCGCTCAGAGCCTGCTCTTCCAGAGTCTCCGCTGGAGACGCCCAGCCCTCCTGAATCTCCGCTGGGGTCTTCCAGTTCTCCAGAGCCCGCTTTACAAGAGCGTCGTCCAGAGACTCCGCTGGTTCCGCCCAGCCTTCCAGAGCCTCCGCTGGTTCCGCCCAGCCTTCCAGAGCCTCCGCTGGTTCAGCCCAGCCTTCCAGAGACTCCGCTGGTTCCGCCCAGCCTTCCAGAGACTCCGCTGGTTCAGCCCAGCCTTCCAGAGACTCCGCTGGTTCAGCCCAGCCTTCCAGAGACTCCGCTGGTTCAGCCCAGCCTTTCAGAGACTCCGCTGGTTCCATCCAGTCGTCCTGAGATTCCTGTCTGCCCGGTTCTGGTCACGGAGCTCATGCATGGACTGTTCCCACCCACCCTCCCTGCTGCTCCAGTCCCGCCACCTCTGTCTCCTGACAGTCCCTCTGCTCACCCACATCCCACCTTCGGTGCAGAGGACTTGCCGTGGGACTGCCAGTCTCCAACGGTGTCCAGACTGAGGGATCCCTCACCATCACCTCCAGTCTCAGAGTCCTGGACTCCACCTCGGCCCTCCGACCCTGCGGCTCCACCCCGGCTCTGTGCTCCCTCGTCTCCGTTGTCGGCCGTCGGCCCACCAGCTCCTCCGGGCTCCATCGTCTCTCCGGCTCCGCCCCGGTCAGTCGTCGCCCCACCTTCGCCTCTGGACTCTACTCCTCCGGCTGCGCCTCGTCACTCCGTCCTGCCGGCTCTGTGGACCTCCTCCCTCCCGTGGGCACAGCCTCGATCCTCTGTCACTCCGGCTCCGCTGCGTACCTCCGGACCTCCATCTCCGCCGGGGTCGCCAGAGCCTTGGGTTCCGCCTTGGCCCTCCGGATCCTCTGTGTCGCCCAGGACCATCGACTCTCCGGTTCCGCCTCGGGCTCCACCGGCTCCACCTCCGTCGGTCGGCCCCATGCAGGAGCCAACCCTTCCTCCATCATGGCTTCTCCCTCCGTCGTCTCCGCCTCAGTTCGGGGTTCCAGTACCCCTACATGGACCTGGCCCTCCATCCCTCCCCCTGTTCCGCCTCCGCTCCACTACCCTCCAGGTTGTATAAGGTGGTTAGAGCGTCTGGAAGCCGCTCCTTGGGGAGGGGCTCTGTCACGTATCTGGTCTTCCCTGTCATCATGAACTCTTGCACCACACTTCATGGACTTCATTCCCCACAAGCCACTGCACTAATCACTGCATTCACCTGGCCCTTGTTTCTCACTACACTGATTAGTTCTCACAGCTGCACCTCATCACTCTGACTGCATTTAAGCCACTCACACACACAGCCACCTTGCGAAGTCTTATTGTTCCTATGGTCGTAATTCTAAGCGTTTATCTCTGTGTTGGATTCTCTGTGTATGACTCTGGACTGTGTACCCCGTTGACGATTCCTGCTACCTGCCATTGCGACCATTGCCTGTCTATTGAACTGTCTCCCGGATTACCTACATTGTTCCTGTTTTCTGGTGATTATTCTGGCCTGTTGACTATTCTAAATAAACGCTGCAAATGGATCCGAACGTCTCAGTCTGACTCCTCCCTGTGACAAACAGAATAACTACTCTTCACTGTTCGTTTGGAGATATCTTTAACCTCATAAAGAACTAGTAAGAATTTATTTGGAGATATCTTCATTTAAACAGATCATTACATATACATGAGTTCCTATCCACCGTCCAATCAGAGTCCACATGGTAATACAAAACATGAATATGCTGAATTAATTTGATTGTTAAGTAGGGCTACATGGCTACCTTGCTAACTGGTTACCACAAAAACATGAGGAAATACCAAATCTTTTGCCCAACAAAAGTATTTTGACATGTTTTTACTCCAAATTCACTTCATAACATCAGTCGAGCATTGGAAATAACTTTTGTGATCTGATATGGCATTATTAAACAGAATGAGGCAGAAAGCATGTCACCTTATAACAGTGTTAAAGGCTATGTCGATTAGCATTGTCTTTTATATATAATTTATTCTCAAAAATACCAGAGATGGCTTGAAGAACACAGATAAAACCATAGGTTTTACCATAGGTTTTATCTTAAACGAGTTTTAGTTTTATCTTTCCAAAATGTACTAGTATCTAATTAATAAGTACTAGAATCTAATTAATAAGTACTAGTATCTAATTAATAAGTACTAGTATCTATTTAATAAGTACTAGTATCTAATGAATAAGTACTAGTATCTATTAAATAGATACTAGTACCTAATGATTACCTACTAGTCACAACTGGAATAGATACTAGTTAAAACTGAATAGTTGATATCTCAATGAGAGATCCCCATAGAAATCAATGGCAAAATTTTTAATTTTTTACTAGTAACAACTGAATAGTTACTAGTCACTATTTAAATAATTACTAGTATCTAAAGAATAAGTACTAGTACCTATTAAATAGATACTAGTATCTAATGAATAAGTACTAGTATCTAATGAATAAGTACTAGTATCTAAAGAATAAGTACTAGTATCTAATAAATAAGTACTAGTACCTAAAGAATAAGTACTAGTATCTAATGAATAAGTACTAGTATCTAAAGAATAAGTACTAGTATCTAAAGAATAAGTACTAGTATCTAATAAATAAGTACTTGTCATGATCGGGGCTGTGGGTTTTCCCTCAGCCACCTGAGGTCGCTGTTTGCACTCACTCCTCTGATTCTTCACGTCTGTTTTGTCATTAGCACTGATCACCCACACCTGTTCACAATTACTATCAGGACTATAAGTATCATCTCCACTCACTCTGCATTCATGTCTGCATTGTCTAGTGTCATGTTTGTTTCCATGTTCTTGAATTTCTTGACTTAAGTTTATGTTCTAGATCTTGTTTATTTTGTGTTTTAGTTCTTAGTGTGCCGTGTTGGCCTTTTGTTTGTTTATTTTGTGTTTAATTATATTAAAATCATTTCTTCACCTGCATTTGGACCCAGACCTCCCTTACTCTCTACGTGACAGAATGCAGACATCCACAGTGGGTCCAGCGGGTGAGAGGTCTTTCGAGGCGGCGTCAGCCGCTCGCTTCGAGACCATCTACGCCTGTTTGGCGGCGATGGATGCCCTTAGTGCTGAGGCGGCGCGGACACGCCCCTACTTTATGGCGAGGGCAGAAGCGTTTTTTCGAGGGAGGGCGTCCGCTCTCTCTGTTCCGGACGCGGCGGTGACCGCTCTCTCTGCTCCTGACGCGGCGGTGACCGCTCTCTCTGCTCCTGACGCGGCGGTAACCGCTCTCTCTGCTCCTGACGCGGCGGTGACCGCGCTCTCTGTTCCGGACGCGGCGGTGACCGCTCCTCTCTGCTCCGGACGCGGCGGTGACCGGGCTCTCTGCTCCTGACGCGGCGGTGACCGCGCTCTCTGTTCCGGACGCGGCGGTGACCGCGCTCTCTGTTCCGGACGCGGCGGTGACCGCGCTCTCTGTTCCGGACGCGGCGGTGACCGCGCTCTCTGTTCCGGACGCGGCGGTGACCGCGCTCTCTGTTCCGGACGCGGCGGTGACCGCGCTCTCTGTTCCGGACGCGGCGGTGACCGCGCTCTCTGTTCCGGACGCGGCGGTGACCGCTCTCTCTGCTCCTGACGCGGCGTTGACCGCTCTCTCTGTTCCGGCTGTGGCGGCGACCGCTAACGTTCCTCTGGCGGCGGCGTCAGCTCACGTTCCTCTGGCGGCGAGGCCAGCTCACGTTCCTCTGGCGGCGAGGCCAGCTCACGTTCCTCTGGCGGCGAGGCCAGCTCACGTTCCTCTGGCGGCGAGGCCAGCTCACGTTCCTCAGGCGGCGGGGCCAGCTCACGTTCCTAAGGCGGCGGGGCCAGCACACGTTCCTCAGGCAGCGAGGCCAGCTCACGTTCCTCTGGCTGCGTCCGCTGATGTTCTGCTGGCGGCGAGGCCAGCTCGCGTTCCTCTGGCGGTGAGGTCCGCTCACGTGACTCCGCTGCATGGGCCTGGCCCGCCATCCCTCCCCCTGATGCACCTTCCACCGTTCCTCCTCCCTCCAGAATTTTGGTTTTGGGAACGTCTGGAAGCCGTTCCCTA